>NW_025953578.1:266219-420993 GCF_022495145.1 Xylaria bambusicola
TGTGGGCCCCTTTTAATTTTTTAACTTATTTATTTTGTGGGGTGTTTTTTTTTTTGTTTTTTGTTTTTTTTTTTTGTTTTTTTTTTTTTTTTTTTTTTGTGGTTTTTTTTTTTTTTTTTTTTTTTTTTTTTTTTTCACATCAAGAGCGAGAACGAAAGAGGGGGATGCAGAGATGAACAGGGATACCCCTTGTGAAGATTGTACGATTTGCATTTATGTGTTCGTGTACACGCGCGTGCGCTCAGAAGATAAGGAAGGAAAGAAAGAAAGAGCAGAGACGAGCTCGCGCATAGGGAGACTACGCAGACATTTATCTACTTGTATTGTAGACGTTGATTTCTACTTGGTCTTGGTGGAATGGTAATTCTATGTTATACGCTGTTTTGTGTGGTAGAAAGATACCTCAATGCGAATGACATTTACCTGAGGCATGTTTTTTCTCTGCTTTTCAGCTAATATATAGCTAGTAAGAATATCACGCTAATTACGAAGGGGACAAGAGTGTAAAGAAAAGAAGAAGAAAAAAAAGCAGTTTCACTACGCAATAATCTGCAACACCCAAGTTGTTCGAGAGTCGAATCTTTTCATCGTCAACGAGCCTCCCATGCTGTTGAATACCTATATGCGACTAGCTAACTAGATATCTGTCTACCTAGGGAGTCAGCTCATTTTTAAGCGAAGATTGAGAAAATCGCAGCCTCAAAGCAGGGATCATAGGTAAGAAATGCAATCGTGCGAAACTCCGAGTTCAGCTGCTAATCATATCCATCGTCGTCACCTTTTTCATCCCTTCCCTGGTTAGTACATGTTGATGATTGGCTGCTCTCTGAAGAGCAAGATGCACCCGTAATCTGAACCGACGCCAAATGGAAATTTTTAGTAGGGCAGTCCATGCTCCCTAAAGATCATCACTCCTTAAGTCCTTTTGAGTATCCCACTGTGATATTATACAACTAGAATAATTGGCCACGGATTAATGAATCGAATAGAGTCGAGGGATTAGGTATGGATAGCTTGCGGATAGGGTCTTCGTCGTTTTCGACATTAGTAACCCTAGGAGAATAAAGCCGTCTCTCCAAAGAATTGGTGGGCTCCTCATGAGGATTTTTTCGGCGGAATAGTGGCAGGGATTTCGTCCATATCCGTATCCGTATCTGAATCCGAAGAGACGTCTACGACGACTGGTATAGATGCCGAGCCCTTGCGCTCGGCCAGACTGGGAGAAGCAGGTTGAGTCGATTGCCTAATATGTGATGAAACTCTGTAGCCCTTTCGCTGCAAGGATGACAGACTAGTTTCTGGGGATGCTTCTTTCGCAGGAGCAGGCGGCAGCGGCAGTTGGCTGGGTGCTATAGATGCAGTCGGATCTGTTGTGGCTGCGGTTGCCGTAGAACCACCTAAACCCGAATTGTTCATCTGAGATATAGATAAATGATTTATAGGCTGAGGATTTGGAGCCGGGGCCGGAGGGCCACGGCTTATGTGCGAAGGCGTGCCTGATCCATTGGGTCCGTTATCACTTCTCTGCCGTTTAGCAGAGGGCGTCCCAGCTCCACTGCCCGGCGAACTGGGGCCATGCTTAACACCCAATCTACGCAATCTCTCTGCTTCAATCTCCTGTCGAGTGCGTCTCACCCTCAGGCGAACTCCATACTTTTTCCTGATCATACTCTGCTTAGTGCTGAAAGTATTATGCAGGGACTCAAGCTTGGCTTTCTTCGCCTCCGTGTCAGTAATTGCCTCCGCTTCCGCGAACCTGGGTATATAGCTTATTTCAGCCTGCCGTAATTCTTCTTCTAATTGAGCTCTTCGCTCCTGCGTAAGGTGTCCGTAGGGGTCATCTGATAACGGACTTGGGTTTCCCACAGGGCTACTAGTAGGCTGTGACGGCATCGGATAAGGGTGAGAACTTGGCGGCACTATATGGTTAGGGTAATTTATGGGAGTTGGCACCAAAGTCCTCGGGGTTGCTGGTGCGGTATCATGAGAGCCACAAACTCCTTTTTCATCGTGCTACCAAATACTATGAGCATTTTGATTACAAATCGCATACAAAGGTCCACTCACATATTGCTTGCCATTTTTGGTTGTAAAACCAGCACCGCATGTATCGCACCAGAAACTATATTGTTCTTGTCGAGCCTTTACACACAGCTGCTTCTGAACATGCTACTATCGATTAGCTTGAGCTAACCAGAATGGTAACCAGAACTTACGTATTCATAAGTTCTCGTAAGATTAAACTGCCTCCAGCACATCCTACACTTGAGATCAGAGCTAGGAGGCACAGGTTGTGATACGGGCTGCGCTGGATATGTTATTGCAGTTCCGCCAGGGCCGGTTTGTGGAAATTGGGGCTGCCGAGCCGCAGGGACCACCCTCTCGGGCTGATCCTCTAAAATGTCACTATTTTCGTACCCAAGACGCTCCGCACGTGCAAGTGCATTGATCAAAGATCGCGCATCAATTGTTTTCAAACGCTGTTCCAAAGCTTTGTCGAGAAACTTGTCACTGCATTTCTCAAGGATCACAGGAGCAATGTCGTCTAGATCCTCGGGGCCCAGGTGAGAAGCAATCTCCGCCTTGGCTCCTACTACCATATTCCGGCCGAAGTCTCGGATGGCGCGACGCATTATATCCCCGCTCGCATGGTGCATAGTTGCATTCATCTACAGTTGGGTCAGTGAGCGAATCAGTCTTGTCGTAAACAAATAGACACCAGTAACAGCGGCGTGTATAGGAAAGACCGGGTGAATATACTCACAAGGAAAGCGTGGTGGAACTCGCTTCCCATAACGCACTTCTCCCACTTATCTCTTATGACTCTCCTAACGGCCTCTGGGCATGCCTGCTGAACGACATCTGCTACAAGAGATACATCCCTATTGAATCTCGGGATTTGAGCATCGTGATCAAAGTGAGGCGAGGCAAATCTCCTCGGAGATTTAGACTTATTCATGTCTCGAGGCTCTCGGTGGAAGTGCCCAAATGGTGAAGGCGAGGGTATGCTTGGAGGAGGAGCCGAACTAGAATGAGGCCCTTGGTATTGTTGATATGGCTGAGGAGTCGATGAGGATGCGGGCTGGCCATGCGGTACGAGTGGTGCCGGAATTGCTTGGTTTTGCACCCGGTACACATGAGTTAGTACTGATGGCGGTTGCGTCGACAGTGGTGAGGGCTGTGCCGAAGATTGTGACGGAGGTTGTACCGACTGTGGCACGGGAGTCGTAGTAGGAGAAGATGTTTCGACCTCATTTTCTACGTGTATGCCGTTGACGTGAACTCCATTGGGTGCGCTTTCTATGGGTTGAGGCTGTACCGTGTCACGTCCCGGCGTCTGCGACGTCTCCCTGGCCAACGCTGGTGAGCCGCTAAGCGCCTTCGATGGCGGATGCGGTGCCATTGCTGTTGGTATTTCCATTGCTACCGGTATTGACTCCTCCATGGTTGAAGCTTTCGCCTCGCAGGTCAATCAATGTCTTGCTTGAACAGGGTTGTTGACGTGAGAGCAGTTATAAGGGGGTTCACGAGGGTGGTGTGTGATAGCAGAGTAATGAGTGTGGGCGGAGACGAATCAGCATTCGATATCCACAGCAACCAAGAGATCACTTATGGAGTTTGCTTGCCGGATTAACGAGTACCTAAGGCAGATAGATATGTGGCATTGTAAGAAAAGATGAGTCCGCTACAGTGTCCTGACGGCTCTGAGGTGAATGTACCAATGGTCTCAACAAGGTTGCGTGTGCAGTTAGTGGTGATCTACTGGATAGGTAGTTGCAATCTCTCTCAGTCATGCCTTCGTTCTTTCTCATTCAATTTCGAGAATCTCGAGCAAGTGAGAAGGTGAAAAGGTGAGAAGGAAGCAAAGTAAGGCAAGGTCTAGTTCAGATGCCGTTCTTTGCAGAAAGTACCGATGTCGTGGGCTAGACATCAACGAAAGCCCTTGGATGCTGCAGAAGGGCAACAACCACTAACACCTAGATTTATCGACGTGGATGATATAGATATAGATAACAGCTGCTGTTATTTGTGGTAGCACCAAGTGCAAAACGCCAGAGTTACCTCGAGTGGTGAGGCAGGCACGCAGTAGCACGCGCAGGCAGATTGAGGAAATCAACACCAAGCGTCCCGATGCCTCTGAGGTGAGAAGTGAGATGCGTGTATCTTTTGAAACGCGATGATATATAATATCTGGGCGAAATATCCGGGTGATTTTTAGGCGTGGGTATCATGCTAGTACCAGTACATGTAGTACATACCGTACTTAATTTAATGTAAGTAGGTAGACCGTAGAGGTAGTAATGGAGTAGGTAATGTGATTACCTGTAAATTAAAACACTAAATACGGGGCAGCCCCAATTTATATAAAAAAATGTAACCTAAAGCTGCAGCTCCACTCTTTTATATAAGTAGCTCTTGCGTTAATAATTGGTTGCACATCAAATTTACAAGTCCGTTGCGCTATTTAAGGGCTGCAAACCTTTATTTAGCGCCTAATGCTGCTGCCGGGCTAATATCCGGTTGAATAATTAGATAGGTATTGCATTAGTACATGTATTTAAACCTTCTGTACCTACTATAATCAAGTACAGTACTTATTTGATATTACGCTTACACTAGCGCTTTCTATTATTTGTTCCAGGCCTCCCTTATTACTCCCGACTCCCTACCTAACCTAGGTACACACATACACATACACGTATTGTGGTATTGTGGTCTTGTGGTCTTGTGGCGGTGACGGTGACGGTATACGTAGTATCTACCTGCATAGAACTGAGACGGCGCCCGGAGTTGTGCTTGTCAAATGTTCGTTTGTAATAGCAAAGGGCTTTCATCCAAATGATATCGCCATGCAACATGAGGAGTCTGTCTCGCATTCCGCAGCCTAGCTTTGCTTGCATTGCACGTTATGATAACGCTGGCTTTTTCTCGTCGCTTTGGCTCTCCCATGGCTCTCCCAAAGCCTACTACCACCCTCAAACGGTGTATGCCTCTTATAATCTAGGGAGTTAACTCTTTCAGTGTCTTCGCAACCAATCCTACTCTGTCCACGATCAATATATCTATCCCAGCCCGTACTTGTGCCTATGCAATCAATTAGCTATCCTCTCGGTATAGGAAACGAATCTAACGCCATGATACTGGCACAATCAGTTTTCAAGGGGTCGGGAGTTATTTAGACTTACTATTACAGCATCTGGTAGACTGTTCTGCGGCCCATACGAAGCGCAGACCAGCCCAGAGCTCTTCACATATCGTACCAGCCTCGGACAGAGGACCAGCGGCTCAGAAGCAAAGACAATGCCTGCGAGGTCCCAGAGCTTCGCAAAATGGACCGCTACCTGCATGCTTGCGGCCCGTCTCTCGACGTCAATCATCGGCAGCTTGCCTGCGTTTGTGATAAACATTACCGGGTATGCCTTCTGCTTCACCGAAAGCAGCATGCAGATCTCCGGCGTGAATGAAGAGAGTATGATTCGCCGGGAGCCGCCGTAGAGGTGTACTTGTTCTAGGACCGTGTCCACGAAGAGGTTGAGCTCGGGCCCGATGGGGGCAACGCGAGCGGCCACCGTCTCGTGGAACCTAGGATATTCTGAGGCTACGGCTAGTATCCAACCATATGTTCCCTCTCTTCACCGTGGGGAGCAAGACTCACTGATTTCAATGTTGAACCCAATTGCGTTGGGAAGCTTGTGGAATAAGTCTTTCAACGTAGCTAGGGGCTGCTGGATAACTCGCCCTCGAATGTTCGACTTCATCCCTTTCGTCTTAAAGTCGACCGTGTGTCTCAGTCGGTCTTGCATATAGAATACGCCAGGGTCGTTGCCACTAGTTAGAGATCGTGATCGTGGCCGCGTCTCAGCGGAAGCTGAGTTAACGCCATCACCCGATGTATTGATATCTGGGACTGGTTGGGATGCCTGTATGCTACTGGTATATCTATACTGGTCTACCGTGGTATCGTGAATTGGAATATCGGTGCCAGTTTCGCTCAAAGAGAAATCGTGGTAAATAACAGGCTTAAGGTCTTTCGTGACTTGAACATCTAAAGGCGCCATTAGCTATCATCGTTGAAAGACCCAATGGAGGGCTAATTGCAATACCAAACTAGATGTGAACGGACGTGTTAGCTTAATCTACTTGGTCTCGCGTCTTGGAGTCTGCAACCTACTTCCACAAAGGATGCCCCTGCACTCGCCGCTGCTATAAAAGACTGTCTTGCCGTTAGTCCTTACCACCAATGAAGCTTTCTGAAGCACACAAACCTCAACTGTATTCTCTCCGATCTGGAGATGTTGCTGACTATCAACGTTCTGTCCCAGGCCTGTAACGAACGAGTCAGAAAGCAACAGGTTAATCCAACTACTTGAACATACCTCTGTGACCGATTATTGTAACTGAACTCTCGCTAGCATTAAGCTCGGTGACGCTGTACTTTGGCGACTGAAGATGAGGGAACGGCTTTGCGATCACATAAGTGAACAGTATCGACCCAGTAATATCTAACGTCATACTATCCAAGACCGGCACCGTATGTTCCCTAACAAGACTTTGCCTTGTTGGCCCGAATAGCAATCTGTTGCTCTCCAAGACAGCTGTGCCGCCGCAGACAAGCATACCTTCCTCACCCTTCTCCGGGTCATCTCGGAAGATCTTGAACGCAACGTGCAGGTCCGCGTTTTGTGGAAACCCAAATACGAGCGGGACATTAGACCTGTCGTCTAGAATCGGAAGCCTTATGTGATGAGTCTGGCCAGCTGCTGATACCCTCAGGTTGAATAAAGACTCGGTCGCCCCTGTAGGGTCTTTTGAGAAATAGCTCAGCTGAACAGCTGGCGAGTTCCTTCCCACCTGCATTGGACCTAGATTCACGCTGACGATGATATCCCCGGAGTTTATAGCACCGTGACTAAGAAGATTAATTGTCGGGCGAGGTGCATGTATTATGTTCCGAGAGTGTTTGATGGAGTTAACGCTATCCAGAAGCTCAGCGATGGCTAGGTGGCCTCTGTACGTCGCCAACTCCTTTGCTGTCCAGCCCACGCAGTCTACCAATGTCGCGTTTGCGTCATGTTCAATAAGATATTGAACAGCCTCCATGCAACCGTTCACAGCCGCTTCGAACAGAGGCGTCCACCCCCTTGGATGCTCGCTCACGTCGATACTTGCCCCAGCTTGGAGTAGATGTGCGATTATGCCGACATTCCCATCTCGTGAAGCCAAATGGAGAGCACTTATTCCATACGTAGACCTGATGTCAAGGTTCGTCAAAGGTGATATCTGAGCAACGACGTCCTTTTTTCCAAGTACCACTGCCAGACTGAGACAACTTCCAAGGATAGCTTGGCAATCTGGCGCTCTGCATTCGTCTATGTTATTCACCAATTTGTCAACGAGCAAATCCACAACACGAAAATTGTGATGTATAAGAGCGTAATGTAGGGGCGTTAGCTTCAATCTATCCATGGAGAGGATCGTGGCCTTGACATCTAGTTTCCCCTTCGCCTCCTGTATTTTTTGCAGAGCAAGGCGGCACCACTCCAATAGGCCATGCTTAGCAAGAGAATGCAGTAAAGGCACTCGCTCATCAACTTTTCCTTTGGTGAATTCCTCGGTACTCGCTGGTTCCAAGGATTGAAGTATGCGGGCAAATACATCTAGAGCGAATGCTCCTCTCACGTCATCGCGATTAGAGGTTGTGATAGCACTTGTACCGGCCTCCGAATCATTCATTTCCTGAAAATGCACGGTAATTAGAAGCTGCATGTGGTTTTCGGCGAATGTGAGACTTTTTCGTGATGTGATGTGCTCGACTAGCGTTATGGCGTTTCGCCATGATCTCCGAATGACGAAGAAGACGAATAGTGAGCGAGATAGTTGGAGGAAGTCAGCCTCAGATAACGAAGTCAATAGCGCCAACAAATCTGTTGAAGCATCTGGCTCGGTTCCATTAAGAGCTTTGTACAGAGCATCTCGGAATAGGGGACCATCCACCGATAATCCCCGCACTGCGGTGGGCAGTGATGAGTCAGTCCATTCATCTGTATCCCGTCTTTTCTTCTCACGCGCAATGTTGCTCTGCAGTCGATTCTCGATTTCACTCAAGTTAAGCTGCTGGGTCTGCTTTATCCGAGTCCACCGCGTTCTAAGGGATGCAAAGGCATCATGACTCGACCCGCTCTGTGATGCAACGCGATGGAACTTTTGGAAGAGTCTGTCAATGGCTTCTTGATTAACCCGATCGAACCATTGGATTTTGAGCAACTCCTGAACCAAGCTATTGAACTCGCTGACCAGAAATTTGCGCTCATAAGAGTGGAACACTCCAGTTTGTTGAGACTCGTCGAATAACGTCCAAAGGCTAGCCTCCCGATAAGCAAGATCGGTTACTCGATCAACGTGAAACGAAATGAAGGCACCAATGTCATCGGAGAGTAGCTGTAGCGAACCTGAGCAGAAGTCAAATCTCGTGTAAGTGCGGGGCGAAAGGTTTAGAATGCCCTCATGACGCAAGTGTTATCATTACTTACTGTCAAACGCGTGAGTTGTAGATTTCAACTGGCATTTTATCAAATCATATCGAACGTAAAACCCAGACCAATCTGGCACAAAGCGTTGGTGATAGTCTCGACCGAACCTCATTTTCAGCGTCCCTTTGCGGAATTGGCAATGAGAAAGTGTATTTTAGGGTCAGAATAGGTAGTGCGAGACCTGTCTTAGGAGGAGGACAAAATGCTGGATGAAGGAGGTAAGAGCATAGACAACACAGCAAAAACAGTGCTCAAATTATAACATTCGCCTAAGGTTAGGAGTAGGAGATATTGTGTGGAAATTTGAGTCGCGGTTCTCGCGGGTTCCCCCGCATATCTCTCCGTGTCAGTATACAATATGCACTGAGAAGCACATAGACTCAACAATACGGTGGTGATCTCCAATTAGGTAGCCGTGCACACTGAGTTACATCCTGGTCCCGCTGCCTGATTGATTCCTCTGGTAGTATATATGTTATTCGGCGTAACCCGCTTACTCTCTATCTCAGCAAGCGTAATCTTCGCTCGGAGCTTGCTTCTCTTTGACCGGAGACACTGTCTCCAAGCTGTCATCGTTACGCATGAGTCTCCCAAGTCGCCAGGACTAAAGACCCTGCTATTGAAGTCCATCAAGTGATGTCTAGATGGGTATCCTCGCCAAAGCAAGTTTGACAAGCATCATCTTCATATATGGCGAGATTGTTACATTCATAAAATCTTCTTCATTATCACGCACTGGCTAGTCTCTCCAAGTAGCCATGGCCGCAATTTTCACTGTCTTTGAGTGAGCCCTCGGTGATAGGCGTGGAGAGTTAAGACTCACCAAAAACCGGTACCAACCAGTCCTAGGATACACTCGTTCTTAATGAATAGAGGCGAAGGACCATTGGCGTCATCCATCATCTCCACCATCAGTCACTCTACTGCTTTTAACTAGCTCAATGTTTGACCTGATAAAGAGCGGACAAATCCGCGACATTTCGCTATCATCTCTTTCATATATACCCTGTTTATTTTATTCAAAAGCAATCTTTTGTCCCACCTTGTTTCCTTTCAAAATTTCCTTTTTTTCCCATCGCTCGTATTTATGGCACTGACTGGGAAGCAGGACCGGCCTCAACTACGCGTCCCGCATCAAGCCTGATGAAGTAGTCCGCGTCACGTACGGCTTCTAGGCGATGTGCGATAGTGATTACGGTACTCTGTGCAAGCTCGTCGCGGAGGACATCCTGAATGGCGAGCGCGGTCTCCTTGTCAATGGATGCGGTCGCTTCATCGAGGATGATGATGGGGCTCCGCCGAAGCACCGCACGGCCAATGCCAACGAGCTGTCGCTGCCCCTGGCTGAGGTTCTTGCCGCCGTCCTCTACGCGCGAGTCTAGAGTCCATCCAGGCCCCAGAATTCGATGTAGAGCCTCCTCACATTCGTCATCGCTATGTAGATCGAGGGGATCGAGATTGTCACGCAATGTACCCGGAAATAATACTGGGTCTTGCGCGACGAAGCTGATGCGTTGGCGCCACGTGTGTACATCTACTTGGGAGATATCGACGCTGCCGACGCGTATTCTGCCGCGCTCAGGGTGCATCGTTGCGAGGAGGGAGAGGGCAAGAGTTGACTTCCCAGAGCCTGTGCGGCCTAACACAGCACAAGTTGCTCCGCCAGGAATGATAAATGTGACGTCTTGTAGAGAAGGGTCAAGATGCGGAGCATATTTGAGTGTTACTTGATCAAAGGCGATATCGTCGCTGTACGAAGGCCAGCTTGCTGGAGGTTTGAGATGACCGACCGGTTCCTCCTCGAGATCAAGCAGCTCCACGACACGTTCCACTGACACGAAGTCCATCTGTAGTTTCCCGTATGCTTTGCATATTCCGTGCGTAGCATCGACGAATTGTGATGCCGTTGCAAGAACGAAGGCTGTTAGGCCGGGCGATAAACCCTGATATAACGATAGTAGTACTAAACTAAATGTTGATACCGCTGAGATTGCATCAAATCTGTATTGTAGCCATGCCTGTAAACTCCAATAGAAGTGGTCCATCTTCTGGAAAGCGTCGGTAATGGCAATATTTTTGGCCTGGAAATGGGCCTGTGCCTTGAAGGCTCGGATTGTTGCTAGGCCTTCCAATAGTATTCCAAAATTGGACATTAAAGGGGATAGCGACACCATCTCGAGTCGCCGCAGACTCTGAGACGTAGGTATGAAAAGGTTGAATATATATGTGAACAGCAATGTCATGGCTAGTGCGAAGACGAAAAACATAGGTGTTATAGATGCAATGACGACCATACTAATGATCCAGTTGATCGACCAGAACGTGACGTCTTGCAACGGTGCAATCATTCCGCCATCCAACATTCCTATGTCGGACGTTAACCTATTCATCAATCGCCCGACGGGTGTGGTATCATAAAACCGAAACGTGGCACTACTGACTCGATGCAGTACCCTTCCGAACAAGTCTTTGGCGGCCAGATACAGTATCAAGAGTAAGACGCCTTGCGTGATGGTGAAAAGGATGGTCGTAGCAACGCCTAACGCTGCATAACCCATAAGCCAGGGCGTAACATTTGCGATCGGGCTTGGAAGATTGTTGAATATTCCATCTCCAAGACCTGAGGTAGTGAAGGTCAACTCTTCTACAGTCGAGTACCCCTCGCCCCAAGCTTTCAGAAACCATGCGTTGAATATACGAGCGAGGCGGAAGAGTGCGAAGAGAGCGATGGCTACTAACCACCATCTCAGCTTTCCGGCCTTTATGTAGATCCAATATATTCTTGCCACAACTCCACCAGACGCTCGATGTTCGTCTGTGATGAACTTATCTGGTAGGGCAGCATCGTCGTCTTCTTCGGTCAACGCATGGACTTCATCACCACTATGAGAATCAGCAAGCGCTTCTTGTTCCCTAGTAATCATAGTGATCTCCTGGGAGATCTCGTCTGCCTCGAGGACTCGGGCATGTCCTTTGTCGATTTGAACAAATTGATCGGCGAGATGGGCGCAGAGGTCTACCCGATGTGTGACGAGGAGTATGATGCGACCTTCCATAAGTGACCCTTGAAACAACTTACGGACGATAGACTCAGCCGTGTTATGATCTAGTGCAGCGAGAGGGTCGTCGAGTAATAGAATGCGTGAATTGCTATAAACAGCTCTAGCCAAGGCGACTCGTGCCTTCTGGCCGCCGGACAGACCGATGCCGTTCTCCCCAATGTTTGATAAGTCTCCGTGCGAGAAGCTAGCAAGATCAAGTGTAAGAGCGCAAGCATCTACGACCTTTTTATATCTAATGGGGTCGTACGGGAAGTTGAATAGGATATTGTCCCTGATGCTCATGTTCTGAAGCCATGGAGATTGTGCACAATAACCGACCATTTCGTTTGGCAGTATACTACCTCCGTTAACTCTATCTAGCTCGCCAAGAACTACGAAATTAAGAGTTAGCTATGCCGCAATTGGTGGAGTGCTCTAAGTCTACTGGTGAGTAAGACTCGTTGTGTAGGTAGGAATATGGATTATATGTTTGTTGAAGGCCTAGACGAGACTAGAGGACAGAGACAGCTCCAAATACAACTTACTAGCTTGGAGCAGAGCAGTTTTACCTGCACCTACTCTTCCACATATGATGGAAAGTCCAGGGGTAAATCGAAGGTTAAGATTCTTCAAGACCGTTTTCTGATTAGTCGGCCACACGAAGGTTGCATCTTGAAATTCAATGTCAGACAAAGAATTATCGTAGTCACCTTCTTCCTTGTCTGGCTCCGCCATGAACGCCTCGATACGACCCAACGAGACGTATGCATTGAGAAGCACAGTAACAAGATTCGGTATCTCTCTCAAGCTAGTTTCCAGCATCGAGAACAGCTGAAGAGCCGGGAAGGCTATATCAACAGTCAAAGGTTTTTTTTCGATATATGTGTAAGCAAAGAAAGTAAACACCGGGAAGAGCGAGCTTCCAGATAGATTAGTTGCACTGATCGCTATATTCCATAGCCCCGTTATAATCCGTAGATGCAGCTCAGCTGTACGAGATTTCATGATAGTATCAAGCCATTTATACTGCCAATCGTACCACCGCAGGGGTCGTATGGCTTCGATGAACTGAGATGTGGCATTTATTCTCACATCAGATGCAGAACGACGAAGCTTTTCGTTAACATATAAGCGTCGAATGCAGCTTGCGTTCAAGAGCTGAACGATAATGAACCATGCCAAACCAAGGAGACAGGACCAGCCAAGCAAGTGCCAGAGGAAAACAAGCGATAGGGCCAGTTGAAGAGGGGTAGTGATGAGTCCAGCAAAATCCCAAAAGCGTTGTGCTACTTCATAGACGTCAGACTTCATGAGATTAAGGATTTTACCCATTGTAGCTGGTTGGTCTGGAGGACGCTTAGTATTCTCCGGCTTGTCAACCTTTTGGCGTTTGAAAAATCCAAACAATCGCTTGAAGCGACTTGGTTTGAGCTGGCGACCTAATAAGGGGGTTTCCTCATCGATATCACCATTCCCACTACTGTTGCCATTTTCATTGCTGTTCTCGTGTGCGTGCTCTCCATTTTCCAATGGTTGGCCATAAGATTTACGCGCTAGGGTTTTCGCGTAGACCATAGTGATCATTTCTCCGCGAGATCTCTCGTATGCTCGGCGGCCAAACCAGAGAGAGAACACACCTGATTGGGCGCTGATGAGTCGTAGGGTTAACATTACAAATGCCCAAAACATAGATTCTGTTCGATACTTAAGGCCTTTCTCTATGGAGATTAACAGGCTTTGTAATAGAAGTGGTGCTGCTAGGTTTGCCGTAGCCTCTAGAATCCCTAGAGCCGAGATGATAAAAAGGTCAAGACCATTCGCGAGCATGAGACGAAGCCACACAGGGCCTTTAAGTTCGCGGAACAGGATGTGCAGCTGCTTGTGTTGAAATTCGTAAGGAAGAAACCACACATCCTCATCGTTGAGCTGATTATTGTATCCACGAGATATGAGTGGTGATAACCAAGAGATGGTCATAAACTGTAGAAGACTCAAGTTATCTTCAGGGCTTCTCAATTCCGAGGTAGGGGGTTCTCTAGTTCCCGCAATGCCAGCACTTTCGAGAGAAGGATCGCGCATAGGCATGAGCAAAATAACAACTAAGGTTGTTAGCTCTATACCAAGAGTCACAACTCGTAGTATATGTATTTGGTGAATTTCGTCAAGTGTGCTAGCAAGTGCGATAAGACCACACACCAAGGAAAAAACATAGAGGGCTAATAAGGCCTTTGGCGTCCTCTTAGGGCGGCCTACCAGGGTAATCAATAACCCAGCAACCCATGGCCCTGTATCTAACAGCTTAAAGTAGTTGAACGAAGGGGATATTGTTAATAGAGAAGACGATACGAGGCCAAGTATAGATAATGCGAACAATGAAATTGACCAAGATGTCCACGACTTGGGATGACGCTGGTATTGTGGCGCTTCCTGAGCAAAAGGTCGAGCCCATTGTGGCGCCCTGGGTAATATAATACATATAAAATAGAGTATAAGACAGGCGCCGGCCGCGGCGGCTTGGGCGATTGAACAGCGATGTGCGACATCCATCGTGAGTAAGGCAATGATGACTAGTAAAAGATAGCTGTAGGAACAAGGAAAGGTCTAGGCTTCAAGAAAACCATTTTTCTAAAACACAGCCCAAGAGATACAGAGCTTGATCGCGAAGAATTCAAAAGACAACCATTCTCAAGTTTGTAGATTCTATGGTGGAATATATGGCTGGTAGGTTTAGGTCAATCAATATTAACCAGACCGAAAGTAGGGTAGAGTAGGTAGGTAAGGTAGGTAAGTTGATCGGTGGAAGAGGAACGAATTGTGGAGAGCTACGTTTTTTTTTTTCCACTTCGTGTAGGTAAGTAGGACGCAACAGGCAGACGACGGAACCAAGAAAGAATAGAATATCTGCATGTACCTACATGTTAGACCTTGTCCCGCCGTCCGTTTGGCCACCGTTATGTCTAGAACCGGTTGGTCCATCAAATGCAAGCTATGGGCCAATCAGACGGCCCTTGTTTTCTGCTAACGCTTGATGATCTTTGATCAGATGCAAGCCTCTCAAGTAACTACCACTCTTGTACCGCTCATTCTGCGTTCATGTATGGGCTGCAGAGGCTGCCAAGTATCATCAACAATGACGGAACGTAGCGACATGCATAGGTACTTTGGGAGTAGGCACTTTATACTAGATCCCCGTCTGTGAGTCCATGTTTCTGTCCATGGAACAGGGTCTGAACAAGGTTCCTTCGGCACACGGGTCTGCACGGACATACCGGTATTGTACAACGGAACGCAGCGAATACTTCAGGGTAGCAAGTCAGGGTAGATAACTAGGCCAATAATAGTCGACTTCCATACAGTCGGTTGTACATAGTAGTCCTGCTCCAGCCTGCTTTATCGGCCTTCCATTCGGTGTCTGTTCAGTGAGTACCTGTGAGACTAGACCCACTGTACGTAGCCCAGGTATACAGTCTCCCACAGTGGCCCTTGGCAGAGCCCGAGACTTAGACTCCTACAACTTCACCCACAATACAGACCAATTGAGCCCATACCATCACAGTACCCGTCTGTTTTGATGAAAATTGCCCAAAGTACTACTGTAGGTACATACCTAGGTATCCCAGATTGAGTATCGATCGTCGACTGGCTCACATAGGTGGTCGCTCACCGCCTAGCTGCAGTCATCCTAGGCAAGGTTGCTGTTATGCCTCGTGAGTACGCACCGCAGCCGTATCACATCGGATAGCTATATTCTTCGGGAAATGGCCTCGTTCATTCACTCATCATACCGATTGATACTGCTTGTGCAACACAATGGAGAATTAAAAAAACGAATTGGTATCTATTGTTAGACCCGCTCATTGCATCATCGTTACTGTCGTCAAATCTCATCAGGACGAACGAGCCCTAACTATGTACAACCCCATATTATGAAGGGAAATGCCGAGGTGCCAGGTAAGGGTATAAATCACTACTACTAAAAGTCGTTTTTAAACGCACTCAGGGTCCAACGCAGGTAACCAGGAGTCTTTGGTAATCCCCACTTGTTTCGCCCTGGATACGGCTCGCCAGACTTCTCCCGTATCGCTGGTTGTAAGCCGCCTTGATATTTTCCATTGTGCGACGGTCCCAATGATATCGGACAACCCTCGCCACAAGCAGCTCATCTTTAGTACCCATGCCCGCCATGGCATCTTCAAGAAGTGTGGCCGCATGCATGTACTTGTCTACAGCATTCTGTAGTTGGAACAATAACGCGTCCTTCATGTGTCCACTGAATTCCTATATAGATAGCCCCGTGTCAGTAAACCGGGTGTCTTGGAGTAACATGCTAGGCAAAAGCGGACTTACCTTTTTGATGACGGTCTCAAGCGGGCGCCTGAACTTTTCCTCGTAGCTTCTGCTTATAGCACGGATTTGGTTGTCGTTCCGAGTCGATAGGATCGAACAGACAAGCATCTCGTCTGTTCCCATTTTACCCTCAGTTGCTCGGTAAAGCTCCATAACATCTTGGTCAACCGCTTGTGGTATGACGGGTGCGCTATCTTCCGCTCTGCAAGCACCTAGTACAATCATGAAATGTCGCTCTGTCTTCATACTCAAATCGCCTTTGACATCTCTTTCAAGTGAACAGTTAAACGTGTGCTGGTACATGCCTTTGATAGCCTTCATATCGGCATTGCTGCGTCCGAGCAGAACGTCGTTCAAGACCTTCTCCTTCGTACCTGGGCCGTCCATGGCTGAATGCAGGAGATGCACATCGTGAGCTAGCGGGCCTTGTACGATGGAAACCAACCCAAGCTCGAAGTATCGGCTCGTTTCTGACTTGATGTCCTTTTCGAGATTACGATTGAACGACCGGGAATAAGCTTGCTTGATAGCTTCAACCTGGTGTGGGTCTTTATTGGCTAGAACTTGTATAAGAGCTTTCTCGTCGGTACCGAACCCTTTCATGGCCTTTCTTAAAGCCTGAGCGTCAGGGTTCGCATCCCACTGAATGATCTGTGGCGGTCCATAGCCAGGGCTAGGCTGGGTCGGAGGACCGCCGCCCCCGGGCGGGGCTGCGTATTGGGGTGCAGCTTGGTGTCCACCGTACTGCTGAGGCGGGGGAGCACCGTACTGGCCATGAGGAGGCCCTGGCGGCGGAGCACCGTACTGATTTGGAGGGGGGCCTGGCGGAGCGCCGTAACCCGGATGTGGTGGTGGCGGCGGTGCTCCATAGGACTGGTGGCCACCATGGGGAGGATATTGTCCCTGGGGAGGCGGATGTCCACTGCTTCCCGGAAGTTCTACCGGACCGCCGCCGTAGCCGCCGCCATAACTGCTGGGCGGTGGTGGGTAATGACCGCCCTGAGGCAGATAAGGACTGTGGTTTTGTGGCGGATAGCCTTGCTGTGGAGGATATTGACCCTGAGGCGGCGGGTACTGCCCGGGATACTGACCACCTGGGTATTGACCCGGGGGAGGATATTGCTGGTTGTACATGTAGATGCTCGTATGGAGTTGTTTAGATATTACAGAACAGTGGTTCGAAGAGACGGATGTCGTCTTAGTGGGCGGTTGCTTTGCGATATAGAAATCAGCAGCTGAAGGAATATTAGGGGCACGTCTATATAAATAACAATTCCAATGGGTAGGTAAAAGACAAGAGTGGCAAGAGCTCTACGTACTCTAGGGACGGAATCGGAGGCAGTTAACAGAAAGATGATGCCTAAGTAAAGACCACAGGTCCATGTTACCTAGGTAGTGATAGTGGACGGCTGATGGCTTAGAACTACTCCGCCTCACGCCATCAGCTGGGGTTCGTCGTGGCGCCACACACCAAAGCGAATGGTTGCGTCATTCGACCTCCAAAGAACCGACAAAAACTAGGTAGGTAGACTAGCACCGGGGCCCCATCTTTCCCATCGCTAAAGACGTGTACTTACCTACAGTAGAACCTTGGAAGTTTACCGCTACAGCCGCAACCGGCTATCAGTGTGCCTAGCAGGATAGGGCCCACTGTGATACAGCCACAGTTGAGAATTCACTCCAGCTACCAACTAGACGGATACCTACTACCTACTATAAATACTACTCAATCGAGGAGGGGAAAGCCATGTCTGTGATTAATCATGTCCTATTCGTAACTGCGGCGGTTTCTTGACTAGGCTGCAACTATATTCAGTTTTGTTTTGACAGCTGTGTAAGAGGTATTGAAATGATCATGAAGACACTGGCCATTTCCACTTTTTGAGGGCTAACTGCTATAGTCGTCTCTAGATAAACAAAGCCATAAAGATTCCAACACGAAAACCGTCATATTGGCTTAGGTAATAAGAATATATATACGCTTGACTGGTGAGCTGCAAATAACCTCCTTCCATGATTTCTACAGGGATATAAATTACATACTGAGAAGGGACAGGGAGCCGGGGGTCTTTTCGAGATCTACCGTACCTTTCGCCTGCACGTGGGAACCGACCGGAAAATGCCCAAGTTCGCGTTGGACTCTAATATCTGTCTGTCTGTCTACACGTTTCATGGCCCTTGCAAACTCAATCCTCCCTTGAGTGTGGAAGAACCATTTATTTTCGAGTGTTTTGAAGCTGTGAACAAATTTTATTTTATTTTATTTTATTTTTGTAGCAGAGAAGGATATGAACATCTTGACGACGAGGGAAACAAGTCCAACCTGGAAGACAGAGCTACCTGTGAAGCACCACACGCGCTAACCTTTAATAGGTAGATACGACTGACGCTAATGCAGGTACAGAGGACCATGCCCCGCGAACGCTGCCTAGGTTTGCCTAGGTCTGCCCAAGAATAGGGATATAGTGGGTGGCTGGTAACGGTGCCACCAATTAGCGCTCGCCGTTTCTCTGCAAGGACCTACCTACCTGTAAAACCCCCCAGTGATTCCATTCCCAGCCACCCCTCACATAGCATCTCTCCCAACCAACTGTGGTCATGACAAGAAGGGCGAATCATCAAGACTCCCAACCTTCTCATTATTCGCGTTCCCATGTGCCTCTCAATAAAACCGTCTATGTCCCGATCGTAGGTCAAACTCTCTTCTGTCTTCCATTGTCCTGTAGATCTTTTCTCTAGCTTCGTAATTCTGTCTTGGTAGACCTGCACCATCGCAAGCCAACAAGTGAAGCGAGTCTCTTCAGCATCTCAGAGCTGTCTAAGCAAGATGCGACCCAACGGCCTCCCCCTCTCCCTGCTCGTGGCTCTCTCGTCCCTTTGTAGCCCGTCATCAGCTCTGCCTTTCTTCTGGAAAAGAACACCAGCTGCCGAGGCTCTCGCTGCACGCCCTACGTATTCGGTGGTTCCAATTGATGGAAGTGGGGGGCAAGGGAGCGATGCAGACACGACTCTGACAGTCACCGTTACGTCGGCACCGACAACAATCATCGAGTCCTCGCCTCCTGTTACAGAGACAGAGACGGTGACTGTATCTGGCAAGCCATCTACGCGTACTATCTCAATCATTGACATTGAGCCAACTACCGAGGTTATTACAACTACGTTGATTCCAACACCAACAACGCCCACATCTCATACTTCGTCAACGTCAATATCAACTACTTCGACATCAAGCAGTGCTTCCACAACCTCCGTATCCCACACCACTACGACATCAATGACCACTGCTTCAACATCCAATATTCCGTCAACAATCTCCACGACATCCCTGTCCACATCATCTCTGCCCTACCCAACTTCGACCAGTTCAACCTTTGTAACAATGGCCCCGTCTCTTACTACCTCAACACCAGTCTTCACTTGGACCACAAGTAGCTCTTACGATGACGGCCAATGGCATACAGTAAGTGATAATCACTCGCTTCCCTGCTTTAATGAGCTTCTTTAAAGCTCCGAAGGCTGGTAGATGCATACTAACATCTGTTGTTATAGTCATATCCTGCCTGGAATGGTACGCTTATTCCACGATTTCCAAAGCGCTCATAGGGGGTGGGACGCATGGCGAACCCAGCATCATAATCCAAGTTCTTTCTGGCTAAGAACCAAATAATACGACAGTATCCGTGACTGGTCAGATTGGCTGTAGCCGCTACCTGTCATTTGGCTTGCTTCAGCGCCTGTCGAACGTATACACTGTAATGTTAATATGAGACATGTAGATACTTTTTAGTTACTGGTAGGACACTTACGCGACCCAAGGGCTGGAACGCGTCATAGAAGTGTTAATCACAAGCGATGAATTTGACATGAGTCTATATAGTAATAGATAAATGAACTCAAACGATAATCAAAGTACATGAATCTTGATCTTGAATCTCTCTCCTTGTCTGGGCGCAAACTTGTATAGCCAATTGCGTCCCAAAATCCAAGACACATCATGAAAATTACAAGGACGTCAGATCACAAAGAGTACTGGGCTGGCAACCAGACAAAGACACTGGCAATGATGTACAGACCCTAGTATAAAATTTCTTGAGAGCAAATTGCTGTTTAAAGTGGTTGTTAATCTACGGTTCTTCCCTGCCCTAGTCCGATTCCCTGTTACGGGGGATTTACAAGGGATCCTATTACAGCTTCTCTATTATACATACAAAAGCGAGCCGCTGATCTAGAGCTAGCCTGTTTATAAGCTGGGGCTCGAGATAGAACATGCATTGCAGGTTCGGAGAAGGTACACCGTTTATGTTCACTTACGCTTCGTAACCGAGCTCGGCAAAGAAGACAAAATACAGGCCACAATACTCAAGGTGCCTGTCCTGTTACCTGTCCGGTTATCCCGCACTCCGTCACTATTCCCGACAACGTTCCCCGCAACGAAAGACTCAACAATTCGAAACATGGGCAACGACGTCCAAGACTCGAAACAGGCCGATTCTACGGGCCTGATAGCCATCATCGTCGTGCTCGTTCTGCTTGTATTAGGAAGTGTGGCTGCGTATCTGTTGATGAGATGGCATTTCGCCAAGCGGAGGGCGGAAACTGGCGCTGCGGGTGCGGGACGTGGATTCCAAGGTCAAGATGGTGTCTCGACGACGCCGGGAGAGAATGAGCTAGGAAGGAGACGAAGTGTTGTAGCGAGTGGTAAGGCATAAATAAGTACGATACAGGACTCTCGAGGAATTTTTGGGTATACACAGATATATGACATAACTTGAATGGTATTCTTGGCCCCTTATATTACATTCTCATCTCGCTTTTTCCTCTTATTGTGGTCAAGTTGCGAAAGTCATGTGTTTGGCGGGTGTCGTCCTGAGACTTAGTAGTTATATTTACTAGCCTAGTTGAATCGGATGATATCCACATCACTTATCTTCATTGTCCAGCTCCTAAAGCGAGCCTAAGTTGTCCAACTGATACATATAAGTCGGGAATTATCACAGCATGCTGAAAGTTATGTGTTCATATATTATCCTAACCTAGAGTTATGCGACAGTATGCTAAAGCATCAGCGCTCGCTGATATCGTTTTCAGCCACAGAGATCTCTGCAGATCTTTAGGTGCCGGGGTAATGTGATGATATACACTTAGCAGCGTATATACCTATACTACATAGGATGCCGTGATTACACGTTTTTGATATATTGCATTTGCAATATGTATCCCAGGCATGTTGCCCCGCTAGCTTCGGGCCGGATCGCCTGCCATGCTTCATCATAAATCTACGTAGAAACTAACCCTGTTCTCTCCCTGTCAGTGGGGATCCCGTTTGAGGTAAATTGCAGGAGCCCAGGAACCCGGTCGAAGGCTCACAACTACTTGGGTTGACTTTAACCCATGGGTCATGTTATCAGACTCTAGGTTTGTAGCTCCTTGAATTATTGTGAAGTCAAATGTTAGGTAAGATGGAGGGAATGGTGAGCTTACTACTATGGATCTCCCCTGGATGATGCCCACTGCATCTTGGTATAAAACGATACATTCCGCCCATTAGTATGCTGTGATATAGATCGTCTTCGGATCGTACTATCCATTTTCAGTCTTTCTCCAAGGCAAATTCCTTGTTTTGTCATTTCAAGATGAGAAGCACTGGTGCTATTCTCGCCTTGCTGGCTGTGCCAGCTGCTATGGCCTGTCCGAGACGTCCAGGGACGTCAATTACAACGGCCGCTGTAGCTTCTACTGCAACACCAGACGCAGTCTCTTCCTCGGTGTCATTTTCTGCATCGCCTTTGCCCAATTATTCTTCTTCCTCAGCGTCATCTGCGGTGTCTGCGTCGACGGCATTGCCAGTTGTAGCATCGAGCAACGCTGTGAAGGGAACATCGACATTCTACGGAGGCAATCTCAACGGGGGGACATGCTCTTTCACCACTTACTCACTGCCATCGGGAATATATGGCACCGCATTTTCAGGATCAGCTTGGAACTCTGCAGCGCATTGTGGTGCGTGTCTCGATGTCACTGCGAACGGAAAGACGATCACAGTAATGGTAAGTCCCTAACCCTGCTCCTTGTTTACTCCGCACCCACTGATGAACGCTTGCAAATAATATGCTAACGACTCCTTCAGATCGTGGACAAATGCCCTGAATGTGACGAGGGCCATCTTGATCTGTTCGAGGACGCCTTCAATGTCTTTGCGTCCTCGTCAACCGGCCTTCTACCCACCTCTTACACATTCGTAGATTGCCCCATCTCTTCACCGCTTGTCCTACACAACAAGTCAGGAACCTCGGCCTACTGGTTTTCTATGCAGGTCGTGAACGCCAATGAGCCTGTCTCCAAGCTAGAAGTTAGTACGGATGGTGGTTCGACTTGGAAATCAACAAAGCGACAGGATTACAACTTCTTCGAGAATCCGAGCGGATTCGGAACAGATACTGTAACCGTCCGTGTCACTAGCGAGTCGGGAAGCACCGTGACTGTCAGGAATGTGAGCGTGGCCTCGGATTCGCAGGTGACAGCTGGGTCAAACTTCTGATCGCTTCTGACTGCAATGCAGCACCTGCGAATAAGATGCAAGATCATGTAGCCTCAAGTAATTTTCATTGTCTATATTACATTAGTCTTCATAATTTGGTAACTTACACATCTTCAACTCTTAGTTTCCTTGTCGTTGAGAGACAATTACAGAATTTCTTACAGTATAAAACAACTAGCCGTCTGCTTAAATATATATAACTGGGACGCACCTCTCATTGAAATTCGGATAGTTGCGTATCGTGATACTATTCAAAGCTGAATACATCTGATCGAAAACCCTATGACGAGTCTGGTGAAGATGAGTCGTGAGGTAGAAATTGGGCATGAGGAACTGCTATTGAATTAGCGATGGGCTGGCCAGCATCTTCGATCCAACGTCGTGGACGTTAGAAGATGACGGGAGCCCGAGTCCAAGATCCAGTGTGTATGACCCATCGCAAAGTACCTGCTTCAGTAGAGAGACAACGTGGATAGACGATGGTTTTGCTGGGCAAAAGCACATCTTAGATGAAATACACGTTGGATGCGATGACGGTTAAACTGTTAGACGAGCGCTGATGACGCTCGTACCTTACCACCTACAGACCTTATGTATGTTACCGATAATCGTATTCCTAGAATAGGTACACGCGTTCTCGATAGCGTACCTAAGTGCCTAGGTAGGAACGGAACAATCCCTAACTACACGATTTTCCACCAGATCACCGCAAGCGACATAACAGCTGTCGCCGAAATGGAGGGATGCTTTGATACGAAGCCAGTTGTGTGCCCTTCGTGTGCTCTTCAAGTCTTGTCGACGTAGCTAAGTCTAGCTTTTTGAAAGCGACGGCTAGATTGCCATAGGTAATCTTCGCTGTTCTGTTCACGTTCTAAAGTCGCGCTTGTTTCTTGTTACACGATGATCTGGTGATATTGAAGAAGGTTTCGATTAGTAATATAGGGCGTCGCGCACAGAAGAAGTCCGGGTTCCTTGGATAGTCAAATGTCGTGAATGCAAGACCACCTAATGTAGCAGCTTCGCTAAACAGAATTCATTGTGATGGTGTTTTTCTCCGACTTACAGTATGTTTTTGATAAACTTGCAAAGGCAGACAAACTCTGGATTATGGCTACAGTTTGATGATACATTGTGGTATGATCAGAAGGTAAGCCGGGCCAACGATAATGTTCGGAGTAGTAATTCACCGTCGACGTCAGAATTCGGCGACAACAACACACCTGACCCAGTCGAACAAAATAGGGCTCGGCTCCCCAGGACTTCCGAATACAGGCATCCTTTTCGTTTTTGTCACGTTCCAAGCAACCTCATTTTTTGGTGTTATGAATACGACGAATGGGTCGCCCGGTCGCGAAAACAACTCGGGACCCGAATGATGTCAAACGGGAGAATATTAGACCTCACAACTCGTCACGAGCAAGACGAAGTGAGAGAAAAGAGAGGCTGTTCAGCGACAAATGGGAGAAGTGGTGCCACGGTCAGGTCAGTAGGATTTCAGCTAGGCCCAACAGGACGGGCCACGCCCCTGTCTGGACAAACTGCGACAGGGGGCCACTGGCACATGCAGTTCACCGACGTCTGGGGCCGCCTTCGGGGGGCACCGGCCCAGTATCACCTCATGAGGCTCCTGAGTGTTATGATCACGTCCAGATTATCGACCTCATAGGAAATTGTTAGGATTCAAGCCGAATCCAAAATAGTGGCACAGGGAAAAGTTTGACTCATTGAAGAGGGAATGTACACTAGTTGGCACGAGTATAATATCTCCCTGATATTACTGTGTGTCCTTTCACGATGGCTTCTCTTCCGTGTCACACAACAAGCAGTGTTAATAATATACAACCAACATCACACACATCATACATCTAGACATTATCCGTCTGCAGTATTAGTTCATAATCTTCATCTCTGTCGAATAGAGTGTCTGATACCCTTCCCTTGAGAGCACATCACTCTTCTCAGTGCAACCTCAATCAATACCTATCTATACAACCACCCACACCTACATCTCATACACACAACAAGCAACTTACACGATGCAACCATCAATGCGTCTGCGTGTTGCCGCAGGGGTACCACACCCGGTTACTCCAATGATCCCGAAGGGCGGTGCAGTGGCCTCAAAGTACGTAGCAATCAGCAATCAATAGCAACATGCCTGTATATATATCTCTTACAAGGTCGCACAAGCTAACCCAGTCATGAATCGCAGAATCCTCTTGCCAACAGTCGCCTGGTTAGGAGCCGCCGGTCTCGTCGGTCTATACGTATCCAAACAACTCCACCAACGTTCCGTCGGCTTCGACGACATATTCGCCCAGCAGAATACACCAGAGGTAGAGGAGGCTCGGAAAAAGGGTCTCTTAGTTGATCAATTCGGCGATCCGCGCAACAGTCTGCTGAATGTGCTAGGTTGGACCAAATGAATGCAATGCGTACATACCAAAATGTGATGGACGTCGTGAATGTTTAGAGGCTTATCAGTCGGTTTTCTATGTTGAGCATATCAGGGTTGGTGTTTTTAATTAAGGAGTCGTGATATTATCAAAAAGGCCCAAACCATAGTTACGTTGTTATAATTCAATATTATATAATTGCATACCATGAACCTTGAATCCTCGCATGGAATTAAATGTTTTAGATCAATGGGGTCATTATAGGCAATAAACAAATGATAAGCTGAACGACTGCTAGTCAAATACGCGACTACATATGATGCAGTACTAAGTAATATGTTGGTACTAGTATTACTCATAATCTTAGGCCTAGAATCTCTACTAGCCTATAGCCCAGCTACTTCAAAGTCTAGGTTGAGTTGTGGTAGCCCAGGTTTCATTCAAACCTTTCCACCGTCATGTTTGTAAATGGCACTCCCATTCATAGGCCGACTAACAACAATCGCATCCTCCATGTCTTTCTCCGATATTTGTCGTTTAGAAAAGTACTTCTCTACCAACGCCGCCTTGATATCGTCTACCTTGTCCGCTGGCACAAGATGAACGCTACAACCACCCCAACCAGCGCCAGTCAACCGGCTCCCGTAGCTGCCAGCCTCGCGGGCGATGCGGCATATATCGTCAATCTCAGGACAGCTACACTCATACACTTCACGGCATGAGTCCTGAGTTTCATTCATCAGATTGCCAAGCCGTTGATTGAACTGGGCTGTATTGTCGGGGGAGGGGGCTTCAGCGGGATCTTCGAGAAGTGATAAGAATCGAAGAACTCGTAACGCCTCGGTAAACACATGCAGAGCTCGCTGACGGAGCTTGAAATATTCCCCTCGAACAGGAAAGCTCGACATAAAACGACCTTTCAAGTCATCAACCGAGAT
Source organism: Xylaria bambusicola (assembly GCF_022495145.1). Lineage (NCBI taxonomy): Eukaryota > Fungi > Ascomycota > Sordariomycetes > Xylariales > Xylariaceae > Xylaria > Xylaria bambusicola. The sequence continues at coordinate 292,014 of NW_025953578.1, forward strand.
ACTCAGAGCAGAAGCAACATCCTCAACGGTGTATCCTTGCTCTTGGGTCAGAGTACTCTTGGTCAACTCAATCAACTCCTCGAGTTGTTGAGTCATCGACTTCTGTGTGCCCTTGAAGTAATTATCATGGAAGCCACGAATTGACACGCCTAGAGGACCAGCATCTTTCGGAAGCTCAGTGCCCGCCGGGCAAAGCTTGGCATTGAGGTAAGCCGCAGCCATGCTACACTCCACAACCCGTAGATTATAGTGGATGGGCCCAGTGACTTGCTTGTTAGAGGTGACGAAAGACTGAGCAATCATGAAACACAGCTCAGGGTTCGTTTTGGGGAAGAACACAGGTCGCGCTGACAATGTGGGCACGAAGGATACCAGCAAGGCAGATCCTCGTTCAGAGAAAACTGATGCAGACTGATCCATTCTAAAAGTTGTGTAAGCGCAGCCTACAAGAAATAGTGTTGTTAAGGGGTTTACTTACCCTCCCGAATTGACACCAACGGCGCGCTCACTGACAATGGCGACCTCAGTTAGGTCCTTTTTGCTAACGTCGCTCTCACCATTCGCAACCATGACAGCCAGCGCACTAGTACTGACGAAGGCGGCACTTGAACTCAGACCTCCACCCGCAGGCACTGTCCCGTCCATGAGCATCTGCATGCTTTTAGGCTTGAAGTCAGGGCCATGCTTTTTCCGCAAGAGCTCCAAGGCGCCCCTCAACCCGGACTTCAAGTAATTGGTCCACTCGTGTTTCGTTGCGTCAATCTCAACTTCCGAGTGAGGGATATCGAATTCTCGCGCCGGGAACCGCCGATCATCCACGTTCGCGATCTTGATGTTGAATGTCCCTTCGTCAGATGGGGCTTCATCAGTCGAAACAGCGATGATGACATCCGGGATGATGGCCATAGGCAGGCACGAGTAGAGGGAATAGTCAATATGCTCGCCGATGATGTTCACACGGCCCGGCGAACGAGCGACGAATTGCGCAGGACTGCCATAGCGCGCCTGGAACTTCTCGAGCAGATTATTCCATCGTACCCCTTGGTCTGCTAGAGCTTGTGTTGTATAGATGTCGCTTAAAGCAGTCACCGTAGGCACGGGCCCAGACATCTTGGAGGCTATGTATACGCGTAGACCACGAGGGTGATCTAACCCTTCGATGCTAGCCGTGCCTGCACCGTGGGACAGAGTAATGCACGACTTAACACCCCGCTTCGTAGGTCGAGCTCCCCGCCAATCTGTCGTATAATAATTTGTTTAGTCGATCGCAGGGCACGTGCTCGTCGCTATGGTGAAGTGAGATGATCGCGGACTATATAAGAATGAACAGATTGAGGAAACGAGATGAAATACTCCAAATATTCATTTCGTCACGCGATGAGAATCTCCAGCCAAATTGAGGGGCGTTCTTGTTTTCACAAGCGCCATGTTAATTCCTCCCCTGTACCTTTGAAGACTTGAAGTGACTTTACCCCTCCATTCCGCCCTCCACATTTCATACCCCAGCCTCTCATAAGTACCTAGGTAGGTAGGTAGTCTCTTTACACCACTCGACACCTACCTACTCCGAGCTATACTTATGTCTCTGGCTCTGAAAGCACCAAGAGATATTGCCTAACTCTGATTCTATTGACCAACTCGCTTGTATGGCTTGAGTAGTTTGAAGTAAAAAAGACGAACAGTTTGGGATTTCCATCGAACAATGTACATTTCCTCTCTGCCTAAACTTGAGCAAGGCAGGGGTCCCTGGGCTACCGAGGTAAGTAGGCCTGTACCTTGCCTGTAAACTACCAGGTACCTACCTGTACCTTACATACAGTACTTGCAGCCTCAATCCTCCCGGCCGACTTACATAAGAACACCGGGTATCCCAAAACACCACTTCTAAGACAATTTGAACGTTGTAGGCACAGATAGACACTTAATAAATGATAGGGTCTCGCAAGTCAATATTAATTTCATGTACCTACCTCTTCAAATTAATGATACTCGAAAAAGCAGCGGCACATGTTACCCAGATTGTTGGAAAGCAAAGAGCACCATGAAAGACGGCACTTATGTCATATATTTGCCAGCCCTTGTCACTAAGCAGCGCCTATTGTTGTACTTTTCCTGTATTCTTAGTTCGAGCTCATGCTATGCGTCACTGTCCTTTGTCGTCAGACACGATGGCATGTTTGTTCATGTGAAAGACATCCCAAGGAATAAAGTCCAGAGACGCCCACTAAATTAGAGTCTCCGATGGAAAGGTATGATACACCTAGTTTCAAATACCAATGACCATGAGGTTTAGAGAACAAGTATTAACATTCTTCGCATTCGCTACCGTTGCTGCGGGTTGGAGGAATACGGTAGCTTTCGAGTTCGCTAGGCCGGGATGCGACGGGTCGATTTCAAAAGCCTGGAGTAAGCCAGCCACAGAACTTCCTACTTATATTCTCTCTCTCTCTCTCTCTCTCGTTATCCCCCTATTCAAAAACCTCCCATTAGTAAAATAGCGACTGACCCCCAAGAAAAATAGTTGGCACAAATCACCAGCAGATTAAACGTAAGTTCGACACAACCGAATCTACAGACTGGTACAATATACCGAAAGCGATCAAGCTAACACGCAGGCGCAACAGTCAAAAATACCACGCAGAGCGTGTACATAACGACCGTCAACGACGGGATTTGGCGCTGGTACGGGTTCCCGGCGAGCACGGAAGATGGCACTTCGTGCTATGGCGACCCGGTCGGACGCCTGCATTGGCCGTGCTTCGACGTGAACGGTTACGTGTCCGAAGGCAAACCAAAAGTCGAATGCATCCGGCTCTGCAGCATGTGGGCGGGCAAGGAACACAGCTACTCGTGCGCTGCGATTGGGATTACCGAGTAGGTGGCTACCAGCCTTCTAGTAAGGGCATCGCACGTGAGGGAGACACGTAGATACTACAATAAGAACAGCTCAATAGGAAGGATTAGAAGAAGGGAGTGATATGCACTGATAGACGAAGATTTCAATATGGGACGAGCATGGCCCTTGTCACTCTAAATTGCGTGCGCTACAAAGGTATAATAAATATACATTATGGTAGAGAGGCATGTCACACAGCCCAACCATGGCCTTCAGCTTCAGATCGTTATCGTTAAATGTTCAAAATTGCCAATCCGTTTCATTTTAATCCATATCCGATAGAAACATTGCATACATAACTAAATAGGTACGCCATAGCCACATACTACCACCGTATCCATTGAGATCGAAACCATACACAGGATATACAAGTTTTGGTAAATTGCTTCCAGACTTTTTGGACACCGCTCAATGTCAGTTATACGTCAAAAAACTTCTTGCCACCACGAGTAGAATGATAAGGGAAAAGAAATAAAGCCAGACAAAACGCCAAACGCATATGCAACATCATAATCAATTATTAGCCATGTAAGCCACTAGTGCGTGATCGCATCAGTTCTCGCCGCTTCTTGTCCTTTTCTCCGTCCCATACAAGGAACTCATGTAGACCCGAGCCGCTAGGAACCATAGGCAGGACAGGCACCTTTTTGTCCGTCATAACTTCTAGTAGAGCAGGGCCGTCTGATTCGATCAACCATTTAAGATACTCTGTAGTGTCCTCTGGCTTGATAAGTCTTTTGTGTTGAACACCCATAGCATCAGCAAGCTTCATGAAATCGGGATTCTTTTGATGGGTGTGCGCATATCGGTCTTCGTAAAAGAGGTTCTGCCACTGAGTAACCATACCCTGCTCCTCATTGTTGAGAACAATGACTTTGACACCTATGTTGAACTGGGCAGCGGTGGAAAGTTCAGTAAGGGTCATATTGAACGATGCATCACCGTCAATGTCAATGACCAAGGCATCAGGCCGTGCAACTTTGGCACCAATGGCAGCAGGCAGCCCGTATCCCATAGTGCCTAAACCGCCGGAGGTAATCATGGTTCGAGGATAGCGCCATCGGAAGTGTTGGGCTGTCCACATTTGATGTTGCCCTACTCCGGTAGTAATGATCGTCTCGTGCTTCCGGGGCGCAGTCAATTCGCTGAGCTGCTCAATGAGAACTTGAGGTTTGATCATCCCTGGTCTCTCAGTGCGTTCGAAAGAGTTCATTGGCCACTTTTCTTTCCAAGACTTGATCTTGTCAAACCATTCCTTGCGATCCGCCATCGATGTTGAATTAACGTGAGGGAGTAGCTGCGACAAGTTCCTTGATACATCACCCTCAATGGCCTCAGTTGCTTGAACAACCTTGTTTATGTTCTTCGGCATGATTTCGAAGTGAACAATGCCACCACGACCCTCTGCCGCAGCGGCTTTTGCGGCAGGCGCAAACTTGGAAATGTTGAGTGTGACACGATCATCAAATCGGCTACCCAAGGCAATGATGAGATCAGCCTCTTGCATAGCCATATTAGCAAACGCAGAGCCGTGCATGCCAAGCATGTACAGAGACTTCTCATCCAGCTCATCGAAGGCTCCCAAACCATGTAGCGTAGTGGTGACGGGGATTGACGCCTTGTCTGCGAGCTCCTTGAGCAGCTGGGGTCCGTTCTCAGACGTTATAATTCCGTGGCCAGCATATATAACGGGTCGCTTTGCGATGTTGATGAGCTCTGCGACACGAGACAAAGAACGTTCAAGCTGTTTTTGTGTAGCCTCCATGGCAGCGCGCGAGGCAGCACTGGGAAGGCCAGGCAAGGCAGATGTTGTGGGAATCGCCCTCCTCAAAACGCCAGCAGTAACGTCCTTTGGTAGATCAACGAGCACCGGACCGGGGCGACCAGTTGTAGCAATTTCGAAAGCTTCGTTTATGCGGCGCGGCAACTCGGCAATATCCTTTACCATAACGTTCCACTTGGTGCAAGCTCTCGAAATGCCAACAACGTCTGCTTCCTGAAAGGCATCGCTGCCAATAGCGCCAGTGACCACCTGGCCAGTGAATACAACCATGGGTGTGCCATCCGAAAGAGCATCTTGCATCGGGGTGATCACATTCGTGGCACCGGGGCCAGATGTGACAAGAACAACGCCTGGTTTACCAGAAGCGCGAGCATAGCCCTCAGCCATATGCCCAGCGCCCTGTTCGTGTTTTGGAAGGATAAAATCGAAGTGTTTCGAGTTGTATATAGCATCGTAAACGGGAAGGATAGCCCCACCAGGGTAGCCAACTATGAGTCACTATAAGTTATTATCCCTATCGAAAAGTAAAATGGCTATCAGAAAACATACAGATGTGTTTGACACCGTGCCGCAGCATCATTTCGTGGAAGATTTCGCCTCCAGTTTTGCCAATGAACCTAGTTTTTACGTCAGCTACAATCTCAACGCAATTGCCATAGAAGGGGAGGGACGTACGATTCGTCCATGTTTGGGGTGCTTGGGTTGACCAGTGGTTGCACATGGCTACGGTCCTTTGCGTCGGCGACATTGAAGCTAGGCGCAGGCGTGTCTCTTATTTGACTGAACACTCAAGATGTCAGTCTAAGGGCTGAAATAGCTAGATAAATACAATGCGCAGAGTATCGCAAACTTACGGGGTAGGTTGTGCTGAGGTGGTCTGATTCCGGACGGCGTTGAGCGGCTTTGTGGTGGTTTGTAGAGCCGAAGCAGCGGGGGAAACGGTGAAGGAACGCTGATTCTGTCGCGAAGTTTGCGCAAGGGCCCTGACGGCCTTGGCGGCTTGTCGTGATCGAAGCATTGTGAAATGGCGGATTCGTGAGAGGAGAGGGGAGGAGAGCTTTGGTCTGGGAGGGCCAACCAGCCAGCAAAAGTCCAGGAAGCTGGGACGGATGGGTCACCTAGAACAATGATCGTGGAGTGTCGTCGTGTTTGGATTCGAGATTTGAGATTCAAAATTCGAATTCGAAAGAAAAGTGAGGGAACCCTAGAAATATGACGACGGGAACCAAGGTGTGCCACATCAATTGTCCCACGACGTCGACACTGCAAGACAAATTTGAAGTTTGACTGCACAAGTGGTGAGTCGAGTGGGAAAAAGACATTCAAGGTATCCAGCGGTTTTCGGCGCTACCACAGCTCGCAGGTCTAGAGCCGATCCTGAGGCACCACAAAACTTAGCCGTCCAAGATTCGTGAGAACTGTGGGGTTGACCCCGCCACGGCTTGCTCCCGTCCAATCAACAGCCAGACAGCCGCTGTGGTACTGCGTCGTGCAGCCGTTGGCCCAGGCAGACCCGCCCTCTGGCACAGGCCCTTACAGGGCCCTGTAAGGGCCAGTACAGGGCCATCACAGGCAGTACACAGGTCAGACAGTCGACAGGTACTGTACAGGCTCGGCAGGCCCTGGCTGTGGGTCCCGCTATCTGCAAATCAACGTGAGTGGCGAGTGGTGGCGATATCGGCTTACCAGAAAATCTCTGTCTCCATCATTGGCCTGGTCGTCATTTGGTGTATGTCTGTGTATGTGTACCATGATGGGCATGGCGGTCTGAGCAGTGGTCTGAGCAATAGTCTGAGGTCTGGTCTGATCTAAGTACATACTTACTTCGTAGTAATAGGACATGGCCTACCTATCCGCCTACCGGTATGTCAGTATCATCTATCCCTGACCCGCTGGTCAACTCCCATTTCTGAAGTCTCTCTCTACTTTCGATTCACTCCCGCTTCGTCACGAGGCTCTCCAGACAACTACCCAAGGCCAAGTAAGACGAACGAAGCTCGCGTGTCACATTGTAGAGGTCGTCTTTAGAAAACGGTCAAGACGAAGGGAACACTAGATGCGCACTCATCACACCGAGAAACGTTACCTAGAAGAGTATCGTCCCGCCGGTTTTTACCGGAGACAAGGGCGGGCAAAAGGCAAAAAGATTCGGTACCTAGGTACCTACCTACATATACGTTGTAGGTATCTGAGTCAACACCCAACATCTCTCGATATGGATATGTCACACACGGCATTTCATAGATCTCATCACAACCGTGCTGCTAGCTCATTGCTGTCTATGACTCAAAGTCGCTACGCTACCTACCTTAACTTATTACTTCCGTACATTTGGAAGTTTAAGTCGTAATTCACTACTGTAGGCACAATCGCCGTAGCGAATAGGTAGTTACTTGGAGTAGCTCATGGAAGAGTTATATGTGGACACCCTACAATTCTTTGATCCTAGCTGAATTATTATTGAGGCAACCCCCCAAATCCCCATGGAATCATGAGGCGAAACATATTACTTGGGGAGGAACACAAACTATAATATGCTCATTACTACTATTACACCTCCTCTTCGTCTACAGTAATTCTTGTCCCTATGCAAAATGACCAGATTTACGTATGAGCCGAATCATGATGGCCTGGTCCTTGCGGCCTGTGAAAGTAGGGTTCAATCATTAGATGGAAGTAGCTACAAGTCAATCAACCTCTCACAGCAATAGAAACCTACCTAGGCTTGTATGCTATCTAGGTTAGGTATGCAATATTTGATGATTGCTTGTTTTCAATCTTTTGACATAACACTTGCATGACAACTACAGTATTCCGACCTGAAGCTTCAAGTTTATATTTAGACACAGAGCCCTGGTCCGTACACATCATGATTGGCCCAACTGTTGATCAACTTGCCTTTTTAGGTCCTATGTATTCAGGGCACCCCCGTTGCAGCACGATTTAATGTCCACCCAAGCATAATATAGAGAAGTGTAGGATCAGTATTTAAAACTGCCAAGGTAACAACGATACGTCACACGTGCCTGCTTCGACCAAACCACTGCCAAGTCTTCGGAAGTTAGCAGACCTTGGAATTGAGCTCGATAGAAAGGCATCAGTCTCCATGCTTGCGCTATATCAACATGAAGATTTTCTACTACGTACGCTGTTCTCCAAATTACCTTCACGGTTGCTGCCAGGTCGCGCATGGGAACTGAAAAAAGGAAAAGATCCCATGACTCGGATACAGTTGCCCGAATAGAGGTTTAAGAATGATCAATACGTGGCCAACAGAACTCGTCGGCTAAACATGCCCCTTCAGCAGCAATATTTTCAATATGATCAATCAAGCTGCTCTGACATAAGGTCGGGTTCAATTGCATCTGGCAAATTGGCGGGATTCCTGTTCACCTCTATGATAGTTCGTACGACAGACTAATGTGTTGCTCGATAAGGCGGTGTCATTCCTGTGATGCAAGTGTCGGAGGAGGCGACTAGGCGGAAGGAAAGTTCGGAATTTCCATTCACTCCGATGCAGGCTTATGGATATGATCATGTTGCCTCACCGATTGTAGGTGACTTTGTTGCTTAGAAAGGTCGGTAGGCGTCAAAAGGTATAAGTTGCAATTGATAATACGTTACGGTATGTATAGCAAGCATGCTGACTATGTGATGTATCGAGCACGGAATTTGGCTACATGTCATTTCTCTCTTCTCTACTCGATGCTTCATCTAGTATGGAGCGAATAGCTACTTTCGCTAAAGACGGCTTGTTGCTCTCGCGCGTTTAAGTCGGTGCTATTGCACCTTATCACGAGCCTAGTCGCATTATAACACTCGGCCGTATCCGGGCCCATTCGGATATGGTTGGCCTGACCGCTAGATCAAGATGTTGACTTGAGGATTGGTTATCCCAAGAATTATCTGATTTATCCGGTGTACAGCTAGAATCGTGTTTTCTGGAGTGTGTGCAATGGATTATCACAGAGACTCATAAGCTGGAGTGTACCGCAGCCGCAACCATTGCAGATGCAGAGAATGAAACTCAACCACTATACACGATGGTAAACCAGCAATTCCATTGCTTGTCGTTGCGATGGGTAGAGAAGATCCCTATGAAGCGCTACGCAATATGTTGATATTGTCTGCAGCACAACACATCTAAGAGACCTGACGGCCCCATGGTCGTGGAACAACGGCACCCCCTGGTTAATCGGTGTCGTGCTCCAACGCTAGGGAAGGTTTCACCCAAAATTTCGAACTGACGTCCTCCCAATCCAGGATATCAGCGAAGTGTCTACGCTCTACCCCCTAAAAGCAATACCATAACTTATATAAACGCGTCTCCCAATTGCCGTTAACTTGAGCCCCTCCAAATATAATCGCGTTCAAGGTCGGTATTGTGGAGGTGATGTTGACAAAGGGAGCAACTTCGTTCGATTCGATGCATAAATACTAACCCTTCGCCGATCGTCTCGGGAAGTTGAAATACAAGACAGGCACTAAATCAAATAATGTATCAAAATTTAGTACCACATATCAACTAGCCGCTTTCGATGACCTGCAACTCCAACAAGGAAACGCCTACCGATAGTAATACATAAAAAAGCCGTCATGACGACCTGTCTGCCCAGGTGTATATAGTGTCGATTTCATCCTTACTTCACCCGTACAACCTCAAGATCTGTGAAATATACCTCATCTCCAACACCTCGGCAGCCTGGAGAGGTGTGTGCCCGGACCAACTCGGGAGTTTTGTATTCGCTCCATGTGCTAAAAGGAAGCTTACGGTGACGGGGTTCCCCGCGGCCACTGCGTAGTGAAGCGGCGTGCCAGTGTCGACAGTCCGCCTTCGTCTCGTATCATCGCGCGGCCGGGCTTTCGGATCTGGTTCCATCTCGTTCACGTCGGCGCCGTGATCAAGCAGTATCTTCATAACTCTTATCCTATCTGAATCCTCACGATTAGGGTATGCCTCCCTTATCGCCCTACTCGAAGCACTAGCAGTAGAGTGTAACAGCATTGGGGTCTTCGGGTCCGCACCAAACTCTATGAGAAGCTGAACGACTTCTGGTGAATGCAGCCGAACGGCAACCATGATGGGTGTAAACCCATACTCCGAAAGATTTGGATCCGCACCATGCTCTAACAACCAACGGCAAAGCGGCGGGTCTCCAAGTGCTGCGCTGAAGGATAGTGAGTTGCGAACGAACTGTTGGAAGCTAAGACGGTCAGGGCTTACCGCAAAGGAGTCCAAAAATGCCAATCACCAGAAGCACTAATGTAGCTGCGATTGACATCCCAGCCGTGACTCAGAAGAATCTGGCATTGCTCGATAGATCCCGAGTTTATAACAGCGCAGACAAGGGCATCGTCGATAACGGCACCTTGGTCAATGAAGAAACGGGTGACGTCGGCCCAACCATGAGCGGCGGCAGCACGTATGGACCGATCGAGAATGGTACTGGCACCTGGTGCGGCCCTCTCGTGGAGGGGCACAGTTGGGTCGTGGCTCAGTAACAGGCTTGGCAACATACTCTTCACAGCGTCAAGATTGCCGATGGCGGCAGCTTCTTCCATAGCGTGAATCCTTTGGCATTAGAGACAGCGGTCGAAAATAGAATCACGTATAGTCAAAAGCTGGTAGATGAAGAATGTGCGCAACAACCAAGAGGGCAGACAGGCAGACAGACAGGCAGGCAGGCAGGCAGGCAGGTAGACACACACATGGAGCACGACTAGATACATCGTTTGCAGTCAGCAGGCAGACCAAGCGCATCCCGCCTCGATTGCACTGAAAGGAAGGGCTCTGCATAGTAAAGATGGCGGGAGTGGAGATGGGACAGGGCAGCAGCAGCAGCAGCAGCAGCAGAAGCAGTGCCAGCATCCAGCGCTACTCAACCGGGCAGAGGGCGCGGTCGCACAATGTAACGTAGGCGCTGACAGCCAAACTCCCCTGATTCGAAACAGAGGGAACTGGACATCGTCATGCACGGAACTTTACCAACACCAGCCGTGGGCCAATGTGCGCACCTCCACGTAAGCCGAGGGGGGGAGTTGATCTCTCGGATATACCGAAGACGTGGCCAGTCCTAGATAACCAGTATTGTGCGTATTATACCTGCCTATCTACATACCAGATACATACCTACCTACCTACTCCGTACTTACCAAGCAGCACTGTACTACAAGCCTACGAGGCGTGGGTACGAGTCGTCAGAGACAGCCTGATGGTAGTGTAGATTAACGAAGTGATTACGTGATATTGCAAGGGACTACTAAGTACATAGTATGTATTTGCCTAGGAGCATACATATAGTGTACGCAGGGTTGCAGAAAAGGATATAAACGCTGAGTTACACAACTGTATGGTACCAGCAGCAGGACATCTTGGAGTACCGATATCAACGTATTTCATTTGGATGCTACGCAAGAAGAAGAGCTGTGTGGTGAAAAGGTAACCAGGAATTCCAGACATTGTCAACAGATGACCCGACGGGAGAGGATCCGACCTGAATGCTCGTTTGCTGTACATTACGTACCTAGACTCTGACAGGTACCGTACTTGCCGAATAGATACTTAGGAACTTACATATGCACCTGTCAGTCTACATAACAGTACATATATAAAGCCCAAAGAATCCCTGCGGCGTCGACGAGGAACCATGTGGTCGGCTTGGCGGCTTAGGGAACCCGACATTAGCGCAGGACTGTGGAATGAATGTCAAAAGCCTCATGTAGTACCTGGTATGATGGTAGCAAGCAACAGGCAGTTACAGTGTTACCATTTATGCGTTAGACATCTTCAAGACCCTTCTCCAATATATCCAACGTACCTAGGCAGTGTAGAGGTTTGGAGCGGCTTTAGGTGCGGTATCTATCTACATATAGCTCCAGTCCAGGTCCTGATTACTTCGTATGTCTGTCTTAACTGCTCGCTCGACTGGGAGGAAACATAGGTCGTAGTTGGCTCGGTTGGGTAGGTACCGATATTGGCAAGGAGGTACTTTATCAAACATCCGTGACCCCGCTTACATGTAAGTCCCACCTCGAACCCCTCACTTTCCGCCCCCACCATCACACATTGGCCCCTTCACCTCAGTTCCCTGGCCTCAGGCAGAGGGGGCTGGTCGATTACTATATAAGCATACGCGTACCATATATTGCTCAGGAATAAGCAGGTATTTGGTCAGGATACTAAGTAGACACGTCTATGAGATAGGATAAAGGGGACCGAAAGAATCCTGGAGAAACAGCTCCCCAAATCCCTGAAAGGCTGCTAGCTCTCTACCTACCTATGTACAGTACATAAGGTAGTCTGCGGGCTAGGTATCTATCCCTTCCTTACATAAGCTACTATTACTGCAGTACCTGCAGCTTGTTCCAGACAGCACATGCAACGGGAGGGGTGCCCATATATCCCCCCCGGCCAACACTGTAGTTTTTTTTTGTTACTCTACAATATCAATATATCTATTCCCAAACCTTCACCTGAAAGAATGTAGATTTGGAAACCCAAATGCTTATCTCTACCCCTAAGCTACTGTCATCGTCAGATGCATGAGTTTCTAGGCCAGTGGCCTAGCCTCGGAAGCTTAAAGCGGAGCCCTCGGGAGTGATCCATTCCCTCTCGCCCACTCCCAGCCTGAGCATGAAAGTGGTACTCTCTACCTAGGTTCTTTGGAGCTTGTGATGCACATGCACCATGAGGCTCCGCCAATCAAATAAGAAGAAACAGTATCGGTTGCCAGACTACGGCCTGGATCCAGAGAACTCTGATGCTGACGACGATTCTTTGCTAAGAGTGGACTCATCTGGAGACGAGTTCGTTGTTGAGGCTACCGCTGGTGGTGAGGAAGAGGAAGTTGACGAAGTACAGAGCGACGGGGATAACGATGACAAAAATGACGAACGCGATGAGTCAACACGTCGCCGCGCCTCCGCTCCAAAGGTAGCGAAGACGGCAAGGGCAAAGGCAAAGACAAGAATAAAATCCTCTGCGCCTCCTAAGCCGGAGGACCAATCTGGCAAGGGACAAGCCTTCGCTGAAGTTCCGGCGTACCCATCAGATCCAGGTCAGAGATGGACGAGGACGTATCTAGGGCCGATCAAGAGATGGACGCGATTCTACGAATTGATTGACTGGTGGTTTGGTGATAAGCCGGAGCGTAGAAACATCCTCAACGGCTACTTAAAACTCTGGTGGCAGCACGAACTCATACCACCCAAGTTGACCTCCAAAGCCCAACTTTCAAGAGCTCAGAGAGGGTGGATGCCTGATAGTTTCGCCGGCGACCAGCGATCAAAATTCCATCAATTGTATACTGGCCGTTTAGTTCACCAGTTTCGACAACAGACCCAAACTCATATCGACAAAACTGAAGCATTTCATAGATTTATCCCACAAGCTCAAGGAGAGCTGGATGTGCTCTTAGGCCATGTCTCGGATCAAAAACCATACCGTATTCGATACGGAGATAGTCTTTCGTTTTCTGATACCGGTCACCCTATCCGTGACACTGATGACGGAGAGATGGTAACTGGTGGGTGGCTTCTCGACGTTGGAGGAATTCCGGTTTCTATGGCATGGGCGCCCATGCACAGCGAAGTCAACCAGCTCTTGGCGATTGCTGTTGCTCCATTTCATGATCAGGCTTATTACCATAACCTCCAAGATGCCCCTAAGGAGTCTGAACAGAAAGAAGGCACAGTGCAAATTCTGAGGTTTGAAGCAACTCGAGATCGCCGAGGCATTCTTCGGCCATCAAAACACGCTCCAAGTCTAGCTCAAGCATTGTGTTTCTCATGGGGCCGAGTGTCAAGAATACAGTGGTGTCCTGTACAGCTCACAGATGAAGACGCCACTCGCCTTATAGGTGTACTTTGCGTGGACGGCAGACTCAGAATAATAGGCGTCCAGAATATCTTAGAGCAAGGAAGCAATGAGGTATTTGGTAAGCCACCTCCCTGTTACATCTTTTTGGCTATCACTTACACTTCGTAGAGGAAGTTAAAGAGCCTATGGTTCTGCTTGAACCGCCCAAGGAGTGTTCCGTTGAGATAACGTGTTTCACATGGATTAATATGAATCGAGTGGCAGCTGGTCTCTCTGATGGATCTGTGATGGTATGGTCTCTTTCGCCTCCTCGGATACTTCAGCGACATCCAGTCCATTCCACAGCTATCATCGACATCGTCTCTGGCTATCCCTCTGATCCATTCCTTGTATCAACTGTACCTATCGGTGGTGTCTTAACCATAACAGACTTAAGCCACCCAAGCGCAGAAACGACATACCACCCAAATATGATGGTATCTCTTCAACCTAATCTCCTTGCGTGGAGTCCTCATCTTAGGGGCTATGCTTCGATATGGCCGTCAGCTTTTGCTGGAAATCCAAACCTAACATTCTTACCCATCAGAGGGTTTCCTGTATGTCGACATTTGATTACCGTTAACGGGCAGCCCACGTGCATTTCTATAGGTCCTTGTCATCCCTTCATCATCGCTGGATCCACGGATGGTAGTATATGGGTGTTCAACATTCTACGTAAACTATCGAGCCACAGAGAGAAAACCCTCAAGTTGAAACTATTCCAGCATGAGTTCTATGCGCCACCATTCTCTAACGCCAATAACGACGGCGAAGAAACAGCACCACGGGGCGTATGTCGAATCCTACATGGGTTCCTGCCTGAACCCAATTCACATCCAACTGGCGTGAAGATGGCTGAGACGCAAAGATTAAATCGCGAGAAAGGTGCGAAACAGGGTGAATCCAAGGGAAAAGGGAAGGGGAAGACGACGGAGAACTCTGCAAAGTCGCAGGCTAAGACTCCGGGACAGCCAGAGGGCGAGGCCGATGAGGAAGTGGCGATGACCTCTGGGCCTGGTCCAATTGTACTCTACGAGCCTCAGACGCGTATAACGGCTGTAGCATGGAATCCGAATGTCGAGTTCAGCTGGTGGGCGGCGGCGGCAATGGGATCCGGGCTGCTGAGAGTTATGGACGTTGGTGCCGAACCACAGGGTAGCCAGAGAGATAATAAGGAATTTGGTATTGATGACGAGGATGAACATGATAATGGCATGGATGCTATGGATGAAGATGAGGTGGATGAGGAAGATGGCAATGTTGAAATGATCTCCGATGAAGACTGAAGAGGCTTTAGTTTACAACGATGGCAAAGCCGTGTATTAGATTAGCTGCTCGTGAGAAACTTCGATGTTTGCTGTTAACCACCGCTTTAATATATTAGGCCTCCATGATTTCTGCTGGATTCTGACTGAATCGGTTGCAGAAAGTCTATGGTCTTCGGAATCGTATATAGGTATATTTACAATGCATCAAAATTATACTTCATAGTGAACATTGAGCTCCTAGGATACTATGATGATAATCGAAAGCTTTTGCCATACCCCTGAGATGAGACGCCGCTGCTAGCAGGATGAGGATATGAAAGAGCTGGTGGGAGTGGCCCCAGATGTCAAAGGTTCCTGGTGATGTTCGTTCAGGCCAACGAACCTGTTTAATTAGTGTCTGCAACAACTTCCGCTTGTCCGATCCTGTGTAATTTATCTACTTACTGCATACAACAAGGCTCCAAAGATGTAGAGTGCGCCCTGAAATAGGACCCAGTTCAATCCCATGCGCTCGTTGAGGGAGTGGTATCTGTACATATTAAGCCCATGGCAGACGGGGACAACGCCTGAAACTCCGAGCCCAACGAACATTGCAGCTCGATACTACGGAGTATAAAGTTAATTATCTTATATTGAGCGTGACTGCGGTATAAGCCTTTCGAAAATGTCAAAAGGATATGTAGAGTTCTCACAGTCTTGAAGCAGGACGCAAAGGAACAACGACTTTGACAATGACTTACCGGGCGCCAGCTCGGTGTTCGGAATCGTTCAACCCAGGAAACGATACCACATCCAAGGCCAAGGAGGAAGATCTAGAAGCCAAGGGCCCGAAATCAGTGATAATATAGGAGAAATACCTACATATAACGCATGATAGGATTCCAGTTTTGGTATTTTTAAATGCTAGGTATAACTCACCGCGCATAAGTAAAGGCTCAGCAACACAGGCTTACAGAAGAGCCCATAGTACAGAGCTGGAACGTAACTACCGACAATTAGGCATACAATACCTGAATAATCAAGCTTGTTCCCCCATTTAGCTACGGTTTCAGAGTGGTTGGACAGAGCATGGAAGGTAGCGCTCATCCCCAGGCACAGCGCCGCACCGAATAAAAAGCAGGCAAAGACGAGTTCATCTGTCGAGCTGGCACTCGGATAGCGCGGGGCGATCTGCGTGTAGAGATACAGCACCGCGAGGGGCACGAGGATGAGCGAGCCGATGGCGCTATTTACATTGCTGAAGTTAGTAATCATCGCACAGCGCAAGAATTCAGCTCATGTTTCGGAGACATGAGGGAAAGACGACATCTGAAAATGGCAAAGCCCAAGAATGCAACGAGTGATACCGGGAGACTGACTGCGTCCAGATATTCACGCTCTCGTTGTGTACGCTGAAGGTGCTGAGGAAAGACGCAACGTAGCTGTTGCTTGCTGGACGGTAGCCCGATAGGATGAAGGCGTTGTCACGGCGCCAGTGTGGGAGCTCGTCCCAGAGGAGGAGCAATGCCGATGATAATTTATGCTCGGCTGCTATCGCAGCGTCTGCTATTGCCGGGACGGCGGATCGTTGTCGGCGCCGGCGTAGGTCTGCTGCGTCGGACACGGCCATGGTGAGATGGAGATAAATGTTATGATACCTAGGTTCTAAGCTACATTCACATCGCGCTCAGCACAAATCAAGGTGGGTGTCGCTCATGCAGTATCAAATGTAACTGAGAATGGCTTTCAAAATATACTGATAAAATATTCCTGAACTACAAGGATTCAATAGAAAGGTGCGCATATGAAGAACTAGTTGAGGCGAGAGACAACGGGCTACTGTCAGATGGCAGCAGCTGCATTCTTAACCACATACCCTTGAGGATTTCTCCAGATTCATGTGGAGCGCGTAGCCATCTGAGAAAGTTGACTAGACATTGTTTCTTGTCTTGAAATTTCCTTCCTAGGGACCTCTAGCATATTACTTTGGATTGTCCTACCTAGGGTATTTCTAGTTCTACCTATTAGGCTACCTCCTAGGCACAAAGTCTAATAGGGATAATACGCCCCACTGTCTGAAACGACTTCTATGTATGCGGTTGATATGATTACCTAGGCATGTATGGGCTTGGAGAATTGCAGTTGCAATGACAATGTATTGACTGCTATGGCAAGTGTAATCCCGTAAGCAACACAGCACTCCTAACATCCCATGCGATAATGTGTTAACCGTTTCGGCACTTATCGTAGCCCATCTCGGCTCGGCATGTCGTTATTATCATCGTAGTCTCGTGTATTCGTCAATATCGAACGTCTATTTCTTGCCGCTTTTCTTGATGCCTCCGCTAGTCAAAGGGCCTTTACCAGCGGCTTTTTGAGCCATCTCGGCACGAGCCTTGGCGTCTGTTGCATATCAGTTTTTGAACGAGCGGGAGATATGAGTTGGGATAGAAAGCCTTACCGGCCTTCTGCTTCTCGCGGAACGCAACGTCATCATCATCCACGTCCTTCTGTTGTTTCTTGGGGGCTTTCAGAGGCTTTACTTTGCCGCCTATGGAAGATGTCAGCCTCAGCCCAACAGAACCAGCGCAGGGTATCTTGACTGACCCTCGCGATTTTGACCACCCATGGTAATTATTTGATGAAGCCGAAGTGACTACCAGATATCACAGTGACAATCGAAGCAGCAGGAGGAATCAGAACGAGCTCTGATCGTGTCGCAAAGGGAGGCGTTGGAGTCTGATACACAGAGAAGGGTCAGGCAGAATGGGCTAAATCGAATGGGCTAAATAGAATGCGGTCGCGGGGCAAGGGTTTCATGACTAAGGATGTTTCTAGTTAGCGCGCTCTCTTATCATACCGCGATTGTCTCTTATCGTCGACAGTGTATGCACTGTTTGTATACTATGACATGTCCTGACCTGTCACTGCTGTCAGCCACGCGGGCACTCTGCGGTGGTTGGCTCCTTCCACTCAGAAAACCCGTTTTGCGGAGCCGGATGGGCCCCACTCATCCGATCACTCTTGGGCTCGACACTTGGCGCCCCGTCTCTCTTTCGAGCGTGAATCATACACTTAGGTAAACACCCAACAGCCTCCGCGCGCCAACGTCTTGTTTGATCAACTTCATCGCCAGTCCTGCAACAGGACGTTCCGTTCATCATCCAGCGTACGGCATTGATCAAACATCGGATATAATCCGCCCATTCCTACCCACGATACTACCTGTAGTTCCTAGCCTCCATTTCTGACTTCAATATCACCAACTCCAATCGACTCGAGCAGCATCGTAATGCGATAGAGCTGAGAGAGGAGAAACGCATCCCGGTTCGGTCCAATTTTTTGCACCTTGACATACTTAAGTTCTTCTAAGCTGACATCCTACCTCGTTCTCAAGATCGGGAGCGGATTGCACCCTCGTGCGTCTTTGCGAAAACAAAGTGAGCAAGCAAGATGGCATCACCATCTAGTTCCGATGAGGGCGAGATCGTAGAGAGCCGTGTGGGAGACTCGAAGGCAACTTCACTGCCTCATATTGATGGACATGGTGTTGACCGTATGGACAGAAATCGAGCTAGATTCTCACGCTCACGATCCCCGGACTATCTGAACGGTGTGAGACGCCAACGACGAAGCCGCTCGCCTCGTGGTTCAAAGAGATCTCACGATGATCGTGATTCCTATCGGGGAGGTCGTGTAGACTCCGACCCCCGACGCTTCCGTGTCCATTATGAAGACTCCCGCGACAACTACCACCGTACTCGTATTTCTTACGACGACGAAGATCGCCCGTCCTCCCGCTCATCGGCTGCAAATCTACATTACGACGACAGGGACCGGAATTATGGCCGCGATAGGGCCAGAGATCGAAGCCAGGATCGTGACCACTATCCCGATAAGCGACCAAGGAATCGCACCCGCTCCCCATACAACTCGTCACGTGGTGAGCGAGATCGAGGTGAATACGCCAGACGCGATAGCGACCGAGTGCGACGGGATCCAGTTCGGAATGGCGCCAATAGTATCAGGTCAAGTCACCATCAGAAAAGCCCACGGCCCGCTCAAGACTCCTTAGATGCCTCTAAACAAAGATCTACAGTCAAGACTACAGATGCTACCTCTGCCTCGTCTGAGGCGGCTTCTACCCCCGGTGGCTTAGGTAACCCTGCAGCCCAAATGACGAAGGCGCCTAAATCGGAAAACTTTGTTGAAGATGAGAAACCCATCGACGAAGATGCAGAAATAGAACGCCGTCGTCGCCGACGCCAAGAGCTCCTCGCCAAGTCACGAGCAGCTCCAATGCTAGTCCAGGCTCTTCAGTCGTCAGAGAAAACGAATGTCCTGTCTCCGACCACAACGCGAGGAAGTACGCCGATGGCTACTGAGGTCAACACACCAAAATCTAGTGAGAATGTTCTAGTGTCTGTTACAACCCCGCCCCCCTGCTAACCGATTCACAGCCTTCTCGTCCCCACGTTCACCAGCTTTACAGGAAGGATTGTCACTTGCACCACTTGATATCGCTAATGATCAAGAGCTTATCAACACTCATGGTAATTCAAGAAATGGCGACGAGGAAGACGGGCCGTCCGCTGCAGACTATGACCCAACAGCTGATATGAGAGAGGATGAGTTGAGGGATGAGCGTCGTAATGGCCATATCGGTCCCCATGGAGAGATCTTGCATCCTGACGAGAAAGCTGAAATCCCACCAGTTCACCAGGAACCAACCCCGAAGAAGCCAAGGGCTGACGATGACGATGATTTCGACATGTTTGCCGAGGATTTTGACGAAAACAAATTCGTGGCACCAAAACCCAATCATCTCGAATTTGCTGCCGATGATCGTAAAGACCCTGCTGCTCTTACGCAACCCAATGGAGGTGGTATTCTAGAAGGTGATGACAAAGATGGCTATTACAAGATTCGGATTGGTGAGATCATGAATGGTCGGTACCAAGTACAATCTACCCTCGGCAAAGGCATGTTTTCAGGCGTGGCTCGAGCTGTCGACATTACTAATAAGAAGCTTGTTGCCATCAAAATGATGCGAAACAATGATGCCTTGAGGAAAGGAGGATTCACTGAAATCGCAATCCTTCAAAAGCTTAACGATGCCGACCCTGAAAACCGCAGGCACATTGTCAAGTTCGAGCGCCATTTTGAGCATAAAGGCCATCTTTGTCTAGCGTTCGAAAATCTCAGTTTGAACCTTCGCGAGGTTCTTAGAAAATTCGGTAACAATATTGGTATTAATCTGAGCGCGACTCGTGCCTATGCTCATCAAATTTTTGTTGCGCTGGCTCACCTTCGCAGGTGCAGTATCATACATGCCGATCTAAAACCGGACAACATTCTGGTATGTCATATACTAAAGTTCGTTGTAATAAATCAGTGCTAACTTCGACGAAGGTCAATGAGACACGCAACGTGCTCAAGATATGTGACTTGGGCACAGCTATTGATCGGTCTGATGCTGCAACTGCACACACCGAAATTACACCCTACCTCGTCAGTAGATTTTATCGAGCACCTGAAATCATATTGGGCATGCCATACGATTATGCCATTGACATGTGGTCTATCGGTTGTACTCTGTACGAATTATACACTGGGAAGATCCTCTTTGCCGGTGACAGTAACAACCAGATGCTCAAGGCCATCATGGAGATCCGTGGTAAATTCAGCCCCAAGCTCTACAAACGGGGTGAGATGTCGCATCTACACTTCGATGAGCTGGGTAATTTCATCAGCGCCGAACGAGACAGAACACTTGGAAAGGTACGTATGGTTTGTCTCCTTGTTTCATTTTCCTGTTTACCAAATTTGTCATGTTTCTTATACACCTTCCTCAATCATTTTGCTCCAATAACTGGTCCATCGATGATGAGAATCCAACCAATTCTACAAGCTCCCACACCGTTCTCGGCAACGCGGCCTTTTGACTAGCCCTTTTCCCTTTGTTTCAGAGCTTCATTTGCTTGTATACATATATCTTCGAATACACATGATAACTGCTTCCCATTATCATTACCCCAAGTTAACACCATGTTCCGATCTCCCCCTCTTCATTGTTCAGTCAACTCTTTTACGCGTCTTTATGCTCTTACAGGTCTCAGTTATATGAAATTTTATATCTGATAGATACTAACTAGTCTGCTATAGACAACTATTCGTAGTCTTGCCATTGTTAAGCCTACGCGTGATTTGCGTACACGTCTTATGGCCGCGTCAGGGGGGATGAATGATGTCGAGTCTAGAGATCTCAACAATTTCGTCGACCTACTAGAGCGATGTCTAGCTCTTAATCCTGACAAAAGAATCACTCCCTTGGAAGCTTTAAGACACCCCTTTTTCTTGTCCAAAGTTGCAGGGCCTTCAAGATAGGATCAAAAGGTCCTGCCTAGAGTACTTTGTCAAAACGGAATTACGGGTAATAAGCCGCACTAGGGTCATCCACATAGATGGGCTGTATAAATAGCCCTAGCAAATGTCTCTTTCTAGCGGTAGCCAGCTACATCACGCATGGAATTTGGCTGGCCGTCTATGGCAGCTTTAAGACTAGTACATCTGAATTCGGGCCCCTGGCGGTTTTTAAGGCACGTCTTCACCATGTCAGTCAGGAAGTGTACTGTCTAGGATAGACTATTCTTAGATATACATGTTAATAGAGGTGTTATGCTATCCAATCACCCGTAGTATTTTCACCAAAAATAACTGGCTTCCTCTGCGCTTGTAGTAATAAGTTTACCAGTTTACTTCTTGATATCATTTGTTGACCATTGTAATCGTACAGGAATGAAGCTACTTCTTGCTAACTTGATTATTCAACAATCTTATAATGGTTCGGTCTGGACCAGTGGAGTCTGCCAACATCTATTTCATGCTTGCTTCTTCCTTGAAATTGACGTTTCATGAAACCTGCGTACGAAATGCATGCGTCTCTTTTTCATGCCGGCAAGAGGCGAAGGCCACTTACTACAGTACAAACTCAGTTACCAGCACATGACACCCTCTGCACAGCATTCAATCGCACCACCTGTTAATCCCGACCAGCCACGGTGCGACAAACCAGCCGACACTTCTTTCGGCTACGGCTGCGTATTGCTGATGCAGAGAGATAGCGGCCGCACAGACGAGAAGTCCTTCTCTTGCATACGGAACATGTCCAGCCCACCGTCATGTTTGCTAAATGACCAAATTGACGCCCCTACATAAGAACATGGCACAGGACCGAGGTTATGGAATCGCCATCGGCCTACCAGCGAGCTGCACAAAGCCACACAAGCGAGGCAAGACAACATACCGGAGCATCTGGCGTAGTCAGTTGATCCCTCGCTTCCGCAGAAGGATCGCCATACCATTTGTTATCCATCACATTCCTGGTAGTAAGACATTATTTAGTTGGTAAAGATGTCAATGCTATTGCGTCTTCCCGGAATACACGGGCGAATAACTAAACTTCGGGGGCTTGCGGTGTCATCCAATTTGCTTGCTCTCCCAAGGAGATCGTTTAGGAACGTGTTTGCGTCTTTTCGATGTGTATCTCAATGTTTTCTTTCTTCCTTAATGGCTACCTGGGTGCATTATGATTGATATCTGTGCTTCACGTATTCGGGGACATAACGTCATGTCCTACATACGGTCACCCCGGATCATGAGGTATGCATTAATTCACACAGAGCCGACGCCGAATGCTCCAGGCGGTCTTTTGATGACACCAGTGATCAGATGTATTTCGTGGCCTACGTGTACGCCTGGCATTTGAGGCACTGCGGTCTAAGTGTCAATGTAGGTTCGTCCCTGAGCTTTCTGTTCCCAACTACTACGTATGCCGACGGCGAAGGGATAAACCCCCAAGTTGGCTGATTGTCTGGTACAGGGATTGACAGAGGCTGCATGTACGCGAGCGCCGTAAGAGACCCCGTTGGTTAATGCGGTTGTACCCCAGGTCATTGATGCCAGACTACTCATAGTTTTCACAGTATCCACGTAGCGTAGAGACATGGGCATAAGGGAGGTTGGGGCATTTTCTCTGGTCGTGTACCCAGTCGAGCCAGTGAGACGTTGCGCAAAGCATCAAGTTGGCTTACGCTGAACGAGCACCTGAAGTAACAGCTCGGCCGAGAACAGACCCAAATCATAGATCTCTCGTATCACAACTGTCTGCTTTGGGGATTGGAGACCACTTATCCGCCCCCGTTTGATTGTCCAGCCCAGAGGAACTTTTCACCGCATAAACGCCAGCATTATCGTATGGAGACACGAAAGGGCTTGTTCCCGGGTACCGTATGCGACACCTACAGCTCGGGTCAAAACGTGTTGGCCTGTTCATGCGGAGTAGCCCGTTCAATTCCTCATCATACTTCCAGGCCAACAGAGAACTACTCGGGAATTGGCAATAGCCTCTAGCATAATGTTGCGCCGCACTCTTCGCCTCCGAATAAATCCTTCAATACCGTTCCGCCACCTCATGGATTCGTCTTAAGCTGGCCCAACCGGCTACAGGCTTATGTACCGTGGCATGCTGTAGAGTGGCTCGTCACTTTGATGCAGGTATCGGTCCCTCGGCGCAGGTACCGTTAAGGTAATCCGGGGCTCGTCGACTGAGTATTTTCATTTTGTCATCCCCACGAAATGCCTGAAAGCCAGGAATGCTGCGCCGAATATTCTGGTAGGTAAGTGAGCTGAAGATCTAGGGTCCAGAATGTATTAACAACAAGGTACTCAATGACGCCGTTCCCGATAAATGAAAGTCAACAGGGGTATTCCATTAACTAGGGATATTTATCGATGAGTGACGAGCTGGAACACTAGAGCCCTTCGTTAATTGTTGGCCTACACACAGCTGACGCAGGAGTATATAGAGCCGAGGATGTCGTCAGCCTCCGGGATACCCTCCTGTGCATTAACACGAGGCTGAATACTGATCCGCTTCTTTGGCGGAAATATTGTTCTAGGCTTGAGCGTGCCGCTTAGGGCGAGACCAGAACTGCAGGACCAGCACGTCTGTTTCGGCACCCTACGCTGCAACCAGTGCAGTTATCCGTTCACACGGATGCACAACATATATCGTCGAGTGGCGAGTGGAAAGTGGCTTGGGAGGGGATCGCCACAAGAAACGCAGATGGGGGCCTGCCGGGAGCCGTGAGCGGGAAGCTGTAAGACATACTAAGCTTTTCTCATACGCCGCCCTTAACCTGCCCCTTTATTTCCGACCAAGGTGGACGTTGCTCCATGTATGGTGTCCCTATCGTGTTCTCTATCAACGAGTAATATCGAAAGTAAACGAGAGGCCGATACCACCTTCGCGTGAGGGGTTCGTCCGCACATTTGGTATATTGATCGGACGGATTGCTGCCTAGCGTCTCCCAATCGACGTAAGAATAGATTTTCAGTAGTAGTGACACGCGTGCAACCTCCCAAGCCAGCTTGTAGGACGCACAAACAAACAGAAATCGGATTACTCTATGCCAGCACGACTAGAGGTTACACCTGAGATACCGTCGATGTCATGTCTAATTAGCATTCACTAAGTGTACATACATGTCGACGATTAGGTATGATCCGTCTTAGCCAAGCCTGGACCGGGATAGTGAGAATAGCCAGTGATGTGAAATATCTAAGTCTTGATGAGGTGCTCTGAGATGCGTGAAAGCAGTCTTAGGCCGTCGAGAGTATCACGCATGACTGAAACCCCGGTGTTATCATCTATCCCAAGACATGTACAGTGAGGCATTGAGGCTGTAGCTGTAAGTCGTCTCCCTAGCGCGCGGCAGTTGATTGGAAGGCAAGGCGCTTGATACCATCTACATACTATGCTGCCGAATCATCCGCTCTGCTCTATATCAAATCTAAGCCGCTAACGGCACCCTAGAATTTTGGAGGTCTATGGATACTATATGCGGATAGCCGAAGAAGACAGACATGTCAGATCTCGTCCCGGGAACTGGCGGATCAGGCAGGTTCTGCGTCATTCCCTCGGGTTGGACAAGGCACATAATAATACATATTCCTACATATTCCTCTACGATAGACAGTCGTAGCATTGGACAGAGAAACATGAATAAAACCATGATTAGAGACAAAGGGCTCCTAACTCCAATAGGGTGGATGTTCGCTAGAAACCAATGAGCATCTGGAAACAATGACCTCCTGCACGGTGTTGTCATATCGAAACTCAATTTTGCAGCATCTCGATTGTGTTTGAGTGGAGGGCGTAACGGCCTCGTGCCCTTACGGAGGACCGATCAGACTGACCGATCAACGCCATTTAGTGTACATACTGCAGAGCATGTTTGATACCTAGCCGAATGTGCTACCCTTCTATCGTCCGATCTGCATCCCAATGTGTAAGCACATATATACAGCAGGAAGAGATCAGATTCTCACATCAGCATCAGCATCAGCGTCTGCGTCTAGGCTGGGTAAGCATGTCATGGACGCACGAGGTTCAAGGGTAGCTTAGATAGCCTCCAAATCAAATGGTAGTATTGAACCAGGTATAACAATGGCTGGGGGCAATTCATCTTTACCTACACACACACACACACACACACACGCACAAGCACACAATTACCCATAGACAGTGAAGTCAACCGAGCCAAATATGATGACAGTGTTATAGGTGATACGAATCTTACTTATTGTGTGATACCATACACAGTAGGTAGAGTAAGTAGAGTGTCGGATTCAGCCAGAATTAAGGCATTAACCCTTCTCATCCTATCACGTGGAACGGAGAACTGCAAATAATGCGTAGGCGTCATTCTACTGGATGATGGACAATAGTAGGCGCTGTGATATATGGCAGTGAATCCTTTCTGCCTATCATACGCCTGCCACAACCGTTTCACACAAACGAGCCAATACGCTACCTAACCTCCATTACACACTACTGGCGGAACATCTACCGAAGAATCAGATCTTCCATAATCCCGGGGTCTTGACGTCAAATACTAAACCAAAACGGGCAGTTGATAACGATGCTGACGATCCCACGAGGATGTGTGCCAATTTTCTGTGCGAAGGGAGAAAGAGAAAAAAAAAATGTGAGTGAAAACGTGACATGGACGAGATTTCACATCTCCCGCGGAGGAACACGCGGGGCCCCCGACAGACCCGGAGGTTTATTGCTCGTCACAAAAACTTGGGTTTTTAGACTACATCGCAGAATTGCCGGTGACGAGTACTTACGATCAGCGGCTCACCCATACCAGTCACCAAGATTAGCAGTCGCCGGTGGTTGTTTCGTTTCTGATTGGACTTGGCCGCCACCAATCGTAGCACAGCGGCATGACGCGGTAATTAATCTCTTCTCGCACGATATGTGGCCTCCGACTACCTACACAGTCGACAGTCGCCGTCCCATAATCAGCGAAAAAGTGTGTGTGTGCGTGTGTGTGTGTAGACACGGGATCAGCGTCGAGAATGGAATTTCAAAGCTGCACTGCTACGCGAAGATCCTGGTTGGTCGCCCTCTGTTGCCGATCAAATACCGGTCCTTTGGGCAATGCCCTCCCTTTTGCTCCCTACCAGTACACAAGGATTCGGACCAAAATCATGCGCTCAGGCTTGGCTTCGGCGAGACGCGAGACTTAGGTACCCGCCCCGAGAGCCCCCATACCGGTGATTCGATTAAGCCGCCTATGCAAGGGCGTTTGATGTTGGAAGTGCAATGGAACGCAGTTTGAGAACCGTCTGAGAAATCGGACGACCTCGTGATATGCTAAGTCATTGGCGTGTCCGATGTCTCGGACGTTTCCTTGAGCTGGGACTTAGACGCTACCATGGCTAGAGTACGGTACTGGTACTCGCAAGTAATTGGTGTGCAGAGAAGCACAAGCCCACCAAAGTGATGAAGGCGATCGCCCGACTTCACTGTAGTATTTCGAGAAGCATCTATCTAATTTTGATGCGCACATGATTGTTTCCACTACGTCCCTCATTGAACATCAGGAAGGGCTCGAAAGGACTCTACACACTTTCGCCTCAGTGGCGATGGCTGCGCCGCCGAAGCATTCCCGCGAACCATGACCGACGCTTGGCGCTACTTACACTACGGTATCGCTGTTCATGTGGGAAGAGCCGAAAAGAGTAATTGGAGCGGTTTTCTAATTTGGCGGTGAGTTTCAAGCATTAAGCAACACTATTAGCCCGCTGCCTACTTCATGAATAGCGTGCCATCTCGTACATTACCTAGAGCAGAATCGCAGCATGGGCAAGGACGTCTCGAGATGTTTAGGGAGTGTCTCACGAGGCAGAAACAAGCCGGGCTATAGTATGATGATGGCTCTGTCTGTCTGTCTGTCTGTAGAAAGATCTAGGTATTGCGACCGTAATGTGTTACCTACGGGTTTGGTGAGGTTGGTGTCAGTCTTCACACCTACCAGCTCTGCAAGAATTGGCGAGTGATTCATTCAACTACCTCCATCAAATCAGCTCCCGTTACGCAGCACCTGCTGAGTATGGCGCGGCATCCGTCCATCCCCTTCTCAACGGTCCACATACATTGGCATCCTTCACACAAAAGTCCTCGGCCTGCCATTGGCTGCATTCGCCCGTCCTGGGCGCGGGTTGGCGGTCGACCCCCGGCATGTACAGCCTCACTTCTCTCCAGGATGTGTGGGCTTGTCAAACCAATTTGTGATTCCTTGCAAGGCTGTTGCATGCGACACGGGCGGGAAGACCAGAACATGTCTCATTCCCACCCCACGTCGGAGATAGTGGTGCGGTTCATCTGTGGTGGCCAATGACAACATGGCTGGAATGACGGCAATATCGAAGCTGGGACTCAGACGGGCAAATCAGAGCATCAGGTGTCTGTCTGCTCGTCGGTGCCATTGGTCATACAAACATCCATCTGCACGCAGCATCTCCCGCCCACCACCCTACGAAGTATGCACTGGGACGTACTCATACATAGTTTCGCTGGCACAGACCTTACCGCATGAGGCAGGGATTGGCAGACTGGTTCGTTGCCCGTAAGTGCGTAACGAAGTAAGCCTGTTCCAGGTGGTCCTGGCTGGCATTCCCCGTGAGCGTGTGAGGAACAGAGACGCCCTTTTTGCCGCTGACCGAAAGCGCTACGCCTCATACTACTTACACGTGTATTGAGAATGTAGGCGTGTATTGATTCACTGCAGATGGTATACACGGCTCAGCTCTCGAATGAAGGGACGGGTCCGATGGGTCTGTATGGCCCAGGTGGCATTTCGGACACGGCACGCTGAGGGCCCATGAGGGAATGTCTTTAACTGGACTATCGACAGTACCGCAATATTGTAGGTACGTAGCTAACTGGACAGAGCTGTCTCTGGGCCTGCTCTGGGTCTGCTCTGGGCTTGCTTACATCCCGACTTCTCTTAGTTGAAAGTCCCAGCTAATCTACACAGTAGGATGGCTTTACGTGGAAGACGGCGGGTAAGGCGGGTCAAGAAAGTAGAATCCTTCCATCAAAAGGATCTCCGCAGACAATTTGAAGATCGATTACTAGCTCCCTCGGCTCAATGACGATGATAATTATCATAATTATGATGACAGTGACAAGCTTCTGCATCTACAAAATGTGGCCACGTGAAATACTCAGCACTCGCATAATGTATCAACATGACAAGAAGAATTAGCGGATCATTTTGTTTTGATCGGCACTAGACTGAACGTCGAGGCATTTATTGCAACAGAAACCTTAGGGGGTGAAAGGGCTGAAGAGCGTCAAGTCTCAAGAACCTCGTCCTATGGCAACTCGCCTCACTTGTGCATCCTACGAAGTACAGCATACCATGATATCTTGCCTGGCAATCCAGGTACGAGGCACAGGGAAGGGCAAAGCATCAAATTAGAACGGCCAATTCTTTGTTTGATGCTGGAGATACTGCCGACTTGTGTACTACGTACCTATTACCTACTTAGATACATGTAGTATGGCAACATCGTACACTTGCTGTGCCTTCAGTTGTGAGTCAGTAGCAGCAACACCACTCTACCTACCCAGACTACTACTCCTTAGACCTCGATAAACCCGAAAGCTTACGTTCAAGTAGGTGGTGTAGTATCTTCCATTAGTTGTTGCATAGTGTACTGTAGGTGAGGAATGGTTCGGGCGAAACCAGGTAATGCTCCGGCATTGGTAGGGCTATGAAGGCGTGCGCGTGGTGATGAGCACCTAGAGTCTTGTGAAGTATTAACCCGTCAAGCGCCCGGCAAACCTAGAATACTAGGTGTAACTGGTGTACGCACTACACTGCCGTAATAACACCGCCACGCAAAGAAGCAAAACTATGCGAGTCACCGGGGCTGTCGGCTGCATCAACGAGATGAGCAGGAAGTGGAGTGTCAGCAGCCACTCACTTGCCAGTATTCAATCTCTTGAAGACATAGTGTGTCCTGGATATGGCGACTGGTCACAAACCCGCTGCCCCCCTTTTCTCTCTCTCTTTTTTTTTTTTTTTTTTTTTTTTTTTTGGGTAATCTTCCCTCTCTCTCTCGCCTTCTTTCCTTCCTCTTGCTGTCTGCTCTTCGTCCTGCTTCTATGGACCGGACAAATTACATGCTACTTAAGTACAGTCCCTCTTAGTGCGCGTAAGTAGGTGGTGCAGAATAGGTAGTGTAGTGCTCATCCTCCGCCCGCCATCGCCGGCCGTCGCTCATCGACAGGGGCTGAGTGGCTCGTCCAACTTTTTCAGGGCGACCATGACCGCACCAAGACGTTCGCTAGTCCAGGTTGCGCGCAGGGTGTGGTATTAGATATTGGAACATGGCTCGTGGCCAGAATTGGCGCACACCAAGGCAACACCACTCGACTAATAACAGCAAGCGTCTGAGTGGGTAATTTATTTTCGTGTGTCAGACACGATCCCTGTCCTCATTTTCTCGTATGGACTTGTACTGGATACCGCCCGGCTCCATGAAGCTGTAGGCCAATGAATCAGTCTAGTGTACACTCCTGCAACCAAGCCTCAATCCTTGCCCCTATCCTTGCCAGTGCCCATCTTGACTTGCTCATCCGTTCGTCTTCTCTAGTGGAGCGCCCTAGAAGCAGTTGGGTCCATTGCTCAACAGGCCCCTGCCTCGCCTCCCCTCTGCCTCCCTATCCGCCCTTTGACTGGACAGAACTGGACCAGAAGCTGGGTGTAATCTGTACAGTACGTTGCGACAGTACACCCGAGTGACCCCACAGATGTGCCCACAGGAATAGGCAGGCCGCCTTTACGGCTAGCGCCATCGAATTTTAAGAATAGTGCGGGTATGTGTGTGAGAGCGTCTGTGTGAGACATGGGTGGATGATGTGGATGACGGTGGGTGAAGTGGCTGTTTATTACACACACGGTCGCGGACTGTCGACTCACTCGCTCACCCAAGGCGAAAGGTTGAGCCGTCCAAACGACCTAAGACATACCCTTGTCCTATACAGTACCATTTTGCAGGTACACTAGTACGGAGAGCGTTGATATCCGAATATCTATCTACATCTACATCTACATCAATCTCCCACCAGCCGCATCTGCATGCTGGGAGGTGTTACTACGAACTTCACGACAACTCACCTCGCTCCTTACAACTCACCATAGACCTACACATCTCAACTCTTATCACGACAGCGCCAGGACAGCCCGATGATAACTCACCGTTGTTAAGTTGTCCTCTCCCCCCCTCTTCCCTCTTCCCTCTCACCTTCTCTCCCACCGACGCGCCGAGAGCTGCCCAGCTGTCTGGCCTCCTGGATACCACGTTTGGATATACGACCCAGGAAACTTTTTTGCCGCGGATTTCCTTTCTTTGGTTGTTTTGGTTTGAGGACGTCTTTCTGTACAGAATAGATCGTCCTGTTTTGTCGTTTGTCTCTGCTTTCTTCTTTAGCAAAACACAAGGCCGGGTATTTAAAAGAGGACCATCAATTTTCCACAGGATACCATGAATAATGCGGCAGTATACGGATATCCTACGCCCCCGGCATCACCATTGTACGACAGCAGCAGTAAACCTACCTATTTACAACAGCCATTCGCGATACCGCCAACTTGTCCTCAACGCTACATTCCGGTTGCGCCAGAGGAGAGGCTAGGCAAGTTCCTGGGCCAGAGTTTACAATTGGTAAAGATTATTGGTACCGGTGCCTATGGCGTAGTGTATCTGGCTATCGACATCAACACTAGTATCCAATATGCCGTCAAGACACTCAGCAAATTCAATGCCGATGGATCCCCACTGGATAGACGACAGCTAGATTTCCAACGCCGGGAACTTCGACTGCACTACCTAGCTTCTGCTCACCCCAATGTTGTGTCCATGCACAAGATTGTCGATGACCCAGACTGCATCTATGTTGTTCTGGAGTTCTGCTCTGAAGGAGATCTCTTCTACAACATAACGGAGTGTGGCCAGTATGTGGGTAAGGACAACATGGTCAAGAGTGTTTTCCTTCAAATCCTGGACGCCGTTGAGCATTGCCATGCATTGGGTATATACCATAGGGATCTAAAGCCGGAGAATATTCTTGTTTCGAACCAGGGCGACACCGTGAAGCTGGCCGACTTTGGTTTGGCTACTGCAAGTGACCGGTCCGAGGACTACGGCTGCGGTTCGACATTTTACATGTCTCCAGGTAGGAATCCTTTGTTGCGCAAACCAGTGTCGTCAATGGACTTCAACTAACGATATATACTTTCTGTAGAATGCATGGATCCGTCGTCTAGGAGACCTTTTTATTATTGTGCCCCCAATGATGTCTGGAGCCTTGGTGTTATCCTGGTAAACCTAACGTGCGGCCGTAATCCGTGGCGACAGGCATCATTTGAGGATTCCACATACCGCGCTTTTACTAGGAGCCAGGATTTCCTGAGGACCATTTTGCCATTATCTGACGATCTAAACGATATCCTGGCCCGTATTTTCACCCGCAACCCAGATGCACGAATTACGTTACCAGAGCTGAGGAACAGAATATTAGCCTGCTCCCAGTTCACCATTGCGGCGACACCACAAGCGGTACTCACTCCGCCAGCATCGCCCGAACCCACTGATTACGTTAACTGCGAGGAAACCGTCGATAGCATGAGCTACGACGCCCCTCTTTCTCCTGCTGGTTCCGACTCGGATGGGGAGTCTGTTTGTTCTTCGGATGAAGGCTCCCTTACGTCGAGTTGCTCGACCATTGATGATTTGGACGACGACGAGATCTTTGAAATTCAGAATGAGAAGATTGCTACGCAGGAACCTCAACTGTTCGACCCAGAGGAACCCAAGATGCCGTTCCCACAGGACTTTACTCCCCAATACACCGGCCCTATCCATGGAACTTACCAAGCTTGCAGCCCTTGCCCCGAGCCATGTCTCCCCCAACCCAACTGCACTGCGAACAAATTTACGCTTCCCTATTTTTGGGACGTGGTGAATCGGTATGCTCAAGCTCCTCACTTTCACCAACCCAACCCTTTCCACCAGGCCCAATTTCCTCTATTGGCCAACTTTCAAAGTTTCTATTAGCTTCAATAAGTCTTTTGAAGTGTTTATGTCCTGCCGCCGGGATAGTTCACTCTCTAGCTTTATGTTGCTTTCTCTGCCTGCTTTCCGACCTTGGAGCCTTCTTGGAATCTCGAAACAGCCGAATGTTCATCTACTTCCATGGAGGGGCCGTTTGCATCGGGCTTACCTACACTACAAAAAGTTACACTATTCGCAATACTTGTTTTAATAAAAGGTTGCTCAACACTGGGCAGCCACTCATGGATGATACCACCCCAAAAGGATTTCAAAAGAAAATAAGTCTGGAACTGTTACCGTTTCACTGTATTTACCTTGACACACATTTTCATTTTGTTGATTACAGCGTGGAGTTGGCGGGATACTCGATAGTATCGATCAACGATGACCCGGAGACCGCAGAGTTGATGCCTTTTTCTTCTCCTTTCCCTTTATTTCTTGCCACTTCAGGAATGGACATATCCGAGGCATTATTCTATGGCGCAGGATACGGCATTGATGGAGTCTTTGCTATATGACTGGAGATGGAGTTGCTTCTACTGATGTTTAATCTGCCAACTGTTGGCTACTACAATGCCCTGAACTAGAGAGAACAGGGGCCTGACACTTTCGTTTGGACGATACCACACAATTATTTTTCTTGTTTATTCGGGGATCGGTGGTGTTTGAATCACCATTTTGATATACGAGCCTTCCCAGGCTCTGGACTGGGTTCGGTCATGGGAAATGAAATTAGAAGAAAGACGGGTCAATAGCCCATCGACGGCGTAGCATTATCTCGGAATGAGTTGGCGCGCCGGTCTACATATTACGTTACGTTTCTACGGTGGTGGACGCTTTGCCAAAGAGCTTAGCGATCCCCTGGGTTGAGGATGCCCATCACAAAGGATAGACTCTTCACTACAGCCCAAATACAATGTTTCAGCGAGCTATCGCTGATGTATGACATAGCTACCTGGAATAACTTGTCCACTTGTGAATGTACTTGTGTGAGTTTTTCGGTTTACATGTCTGTCTCCGCAGTAGGTATCTCAGGAGATGTTTGATTCGTAAACTCAATCGCTCACGATGTTAGTTCGTCCTACGACTGTAGAGGGAAGAGAGAGAGCTCAGATAACACGTCTGATTCGCCAGTAGCTGTCGAAGCCATCCGCCCTACTTCCACCCACCCTAGGCAGGGCTTGCAGAGTGCCTTGGTATTGCATGAGGATGTTGCATTGGGGCCTGTGTGTCTGCATGCTTCTCACTGCGTTCGGTCCAATCTCGAGCCAGCGAGCCGCAGCCGACTACCGTCCCAGAATGCAACGCTAGACCGACTGATTACAGTAGCCTTGGCGTAATTCCTTTCCCACACCTCCCCTCCCCTTTCTCTTGCCAAGTTGCCTGCTGGTGCTGACTTGGAGGGAATGCGTAACTGACTTGGTGCAGAGAGCTGGGAAAACTTCGAGGTTGCGTGGAGGTGGGGAGCGGGTTATTTGTCGTTGCTGTCTATTGGTGTGATACGTTCAATACAACCTTACCTGCCCACCTTTACACTGTTCAACTTTCGGTCGTTTATTCGGTGCCTTCGTCTCGTAACATTCTAATCTAGTCATAAGAACCACCATAACTTCTTGTTTCGATGAATACGGAAATGAGCCCATCAGAAGACGACAGAATCCTGCTTGTATACTTTACAGTACGCTACTGCTGCTCATTCTGGTCTATTGTTTTGACTACGTGTGTCAATCTTGTTATATGCTACTGGTATACAAATAGTTATCACATCTATCCCTACAGCCACAACGACTTGTGGTTAGCAGCGGATTAGTCGGCTCTAAGGCCATCACTAGTCGAAACCCAGACAGGCTTTATGGTGGTAATAGCTTCGCTGTGGTGTAGAGCTCGATGAATGGATACAGGGTACATGTATGTAGATAACAGGCGACCAATCTACGGGAATCGAATCCTACCTATCCAGAACTTGGTAGTAGATTAGTAGATGATGCAGTTAGCTGCACCTTGGGTCAGCTTCTGCTCCTTCGCACGCGCGCGTACAACTGATGCCAGATACCACCATGGCTGCAGGATATCATGCTATATCGAGAAACCAATATTGGCCGGAGGATCACGGGCTTCTTGACTGATCCGACGGTTTTTGATGCTGGGATGGTGGACTATACCCATACATGTAGTGAAGGATCCAGGTGCTCATTAATCACCGACAAAGCCCTCTCTTGAGTTGATCGTTATTTGTCGATCCATCAAGGACTCTCATACAAACCCGTTATTACTCGCCTGCATCAATCTCATTGCGCGGCGTAAGGTTGCAGTGCAGTAGGCGGCGACGGCAGCATCGGCATTAGCAGCGCGCACGCTCAAGATGTCGCGTACAACAATAGGCATTTCGAAATATACGTACAGTACCATCGTTTCTATGCGTAGGTATGTGTACGCGGGCTTAGACGCTACCTAGTCCGTTGATATTGTTCAGAACATGCAAATATCTGTTATTTTCTTAGGTCCTGTGCTAAAGGTCGCATGCCTCCTTACTCAAAACATATTACACGACACTAAAGCGAGCGGCAGTATCAGAAATGCACAGAAATGTAGAAAGGGTAAAGAGGACGCAGGAAGAATCATAGCGTCGGGCCATTTTCATGCCCAGATAATTCACACACCCCATTCCTAATGATACAGTAGTGCGCTCCCGATGCAGTGGTGTGTGGGAATCGTTGTTCTCATAGTGCACTGCGCTAATGCGACGATGATGCTAAGGAAGGGCAGAGAAGGGCGAAAAAGAGGTGAGTGAGCCTTGCCTTTCTCGGCGTTCCTGGGCACCCCCCGTCTATTCTTTCCTGCTTTCCCTCCTCAACCGGCGACGCAACCTCCAGGGCCGAGCGAATCACACCGCGGCTGGGCTGACGATGGAGTCCTATGCCACATGCGTGTCGACGCTTTCGGGTGTGAAAGGGGGGCGGGCTGCTTGCTGGCTGCCCTTATCCATGAGCAAGGAGGATGACCCTCTTCCGCGTGGCTGATTGGGCTGCTAGACACATGGCGGTGAAAAACGAAGGGACTTCGTGTTTCCGGCCCCCATTTTCTATTCCCTTCCAGAGGATAAAGGCAGCGGCTAGGGTGGTAATATGTGTGTTAGTAAGAGGAAAAAAAAAAAAAAAAAAAACAGAGAGAAGCTAGCGAGCTAGTTACCCTTCAACTTGCATTTCAAAGCCCAAGGTCGGGAATCCCACATCAGATCCGCCTCAAAATGCCTTCGCCCAATCATGTTGCCTCGCGCTGTCCACTTAACAAGCTCATAACGGCGTGAACGCTGTCAAATAGGACGTCCAAAGTACGCCCCTGTCAGTAAAATATGCAATAGGCATAATCGATCACCGGGCCACCCTCGACTGCTAAGAATACTAACGCCCGACCCCGATGCGCTCGATGATGACCATGCCGTGGTGGCTCAGATCTTTCATCATAGGGCTACTATAATGCTCCATGTCCCCATGCCTCCTTTGAACTACCGTGCCCTTATGGCCTGATCAATGCTCAGATGCGCTCTCATGGGTTGTGTACTAGGTAGATATGCAGATACTAGATACGCCATCAACAACAATACGACTCGGTGGGCGCCTCGTGCCCCGTTAATGTTTGGTCCTATGTAGTGATTTGTACGCCGTTGGTAGCGGTGGTGGCGGATAACATGCAGCACTGGTGACGTGGTTGCACCCGATAAGAGAAGTCATAACTTGCGGCGCCAGTTAAGAGGAGAGAGACTCAAGAGATTCTGCTCTTTAGCCCAAGAGGAGCTAGCTTACTCCTCCCATCACCACCATCAATGGGTGATGGCGCTGGTCTGTGGCTCCACGCCTTATAACAACTACTACATATAGCAGTTGTGATATTTGACTAGTAGTAGTAGTAGTAGTTGCTGGTAAACTCCAGACGTGTCGATCCACCAGAAGAGAACGTACAGTATTGGTGGTAGGATGATGATCAAGTTCTCCTTCCCTATGCTAGATGTAGGCACCTGATCATGTTTGACTGCGTGTCATCTCGATGATTGACATCTACTGCTTACAACGGAGCAGCTCGGCAGGCAAGCCACGAACTTGAGTTTACGCTAGGTTGATGCTATGGCATCATTTGAGCATCCTAGTTAGAGTTGCCACCCATACAGTACTATGTAAAACAAGTTGCATCCAACTGTTTCGTTGGTAGCGGCTGTAATTGTTCACGGTGACTGGGTGGTGACGGTGCTGCTGGTGATCATGATGTTGTTGTTGCCCTTCATGTTGTTAATGCTGCCTTCGGGAGAGCCGTACTTGATTGTTACAGGCGGTCCACCCCTTCTCCACGCATGAGCTTACGCAGGTCAGTCAAAGATTGATGGGTTGTCAGTTAGGCATGTGCATGTTGAGCCGTTGGTCCAAGGGGACAAGGTCGATGTTGCGCATCATCTCCTCCCCCCCCCTTCCGTACTGTAAGTGCTTTTACTTCGTATGTCTGCCTACCGACACCCCTTTACCTGCTGTATGTGCCGAAGGGTTTCCAAGTTTTCACAAGGCAGAGAGCTCGGGCCATAGCATTGGTGACTCCGCACATCAGCTCGGCATTGAATAGGCTTCAGTCTAGAACTATCTAGGCCACGAGTCTACAGGGTTCTACTCGCATTGTAGACCTTGAAATCACAAGCAAGACGACCTGATTTGTTGCAGATGCAGATGTAATGGAATGCTGCTCATGCGCTGCTAAGCACATATCGCGTGGACATGGCAGCACCGTGTTGCACCGTAATTCAACTTATCACCAACAGAGTAGTATGGACAGTGCCTAGCAGGCAAGGCAAAGAAACACTTCGTGATCTTATTCAAGGGCTAGTATGAGTCGTCTCAGCCTCTTATTCTGTGTACGTGGCGGCGAACGGCTGACAGTGGTCTTTCTCGGGGATAACCCGTCTGTGTATGACATTCGAACGCGTTTTTGTGTCAGTTGTGCTGAAGTTTATCAGACCCCCATCCATCCACCTTGATCTGTTGGGACGCAAAACAAGACAATGTGTGAATCTGGGCGATATTTGCGTTACAAGAACCTATCACAGACTGCGGTATGTTATAAGTGGCTAGTATTAGAAACTGTCTGGAGCGCTAGATATTGCGCCTGACCCAGCACAGACAACACAAGGCGCAAGCCTTCGTAGTAGCTGGCATTTAACGTCATCCCTGAGTCTCAGCCTCGGCGCCTATTGAAATGAGAGACAAGTCGTGTTTTTGGGCTAGTCTTCTCACCTGTAGCCTCGTCATCCGTAAAACCTTGTGCTACAGCTTACGCTAGGTCACCGCTTATACACAACACCTGATCGTTTTTCTTTGTTCACCCCTCCGTTTTGATGAGCATCATCAGTATTCGGTAATCTGGGCTGATAGGCAGCAACTAGGCCAGGCTTTAGGGTTATCACACATAGCTCATGAGTCGTGTTGGAGGGTTGATCACCAAGCAAAGTGGCACAGGCCGTTTGTCAAACTATGAGACTCGTCATCCCTTGCGGACGTAACTCGCAAGTCGATCACTTGCGCTTCGCGATTGAGCAGTAGTATTGTGCTGCTGGAGGAGCGTGGTTAAGATCTGACCAAATGGCGCCAACACCAGACCAAGGCCCAGGCCCAGATCCAGGCCCAGGTTGTCGTCGTGTCGACCTACTACTGTTTGTTAGTCTCCTATCTATGTGAACTTCGGCCGGCCATTTCACGACCGTCGGAATTATTTACGGGGCGCACGCTGGCTCCGGTATCCGCTCATTCCGAAGGCGCCTCCAAGCAGGTTACCTACAGCAGATGTATCGTGTGATAAACGGCCGCAGAAGTTGCGTAAAGTCAGAGCGGCTAACTGCAAGATATGCGCGGTCGATGGCACCGTCGTCTGCATCCTTCTGACTCGTGCGACCCGCTCTGCGAGTGCAAGGTGGCTGACGTGTAGCCGTGGACTCCACGTATGATCCGAGAACACAGACGATCATCCTAAGCGCCTAGCGTTTGAAGTTTGTTGTGCGGCCATGCTAAGCATGTCCTTTTAGTTGCGATACTAGTCTAGCTGCCGCTGTTGGAGGTGCCTGCAGGAACGAGTCAGGAGAGTTGGATACTCATATCAAATCATCAGTGTTGAACGTAATTGGAGCTTCGCCTTCAGCCTTCAATGGAGAAAACCAATGAGCTGTCGTATGTTTTACACAATTATCACAAGCAGAAGAAAGTCTCAACTGGAAGATGTTCCATTCTCTATCACTCGGCCCACATCGACTTGATAGACACTAATAGCAAGCATAATGCTAACACGGTTTGTTGAAGCAACATAGGTACCACAAAGCAGGCATATCACTGACTCCGTGCGAGTCGCCTTCTTCACCATTCATACGTTCCACTCAGGCCTTCCTTCATTGCCTAGGCGTAACATTTCGGCAGCCATGGGTTCAACTCAGTTGCTTGGCTCCATCGGGCCACCTGGAATAGGATCCTCAGGGGTCATAGCACCTCCTGGAAATGAACCGACGGGTAAGGTGAAGTCTCGCTTGCCCGGCGTAAATGTTGTCACAGTACCGTCGGGGGACTCAATGATGGTAATACCATACTTGTGCAGGAGCTCGTCCTTGATTGCCTGAAGACGGTCACGGATGGGCTTGGGTCCGGTGGTGCCGAACGAGTGGAGTAGTGTTTGGTATTCAAGCTCCAAAGCGACGATACGGGCCTTGGTCGGATCCGAACCACCGATCAACGTCTGACGCTTGTTCGACGGGTTGAGCCCACCCGTGATCGGTGTCCCGATAGTTGACGACTCAGTCGGAGTAGGAGGCTTTTCACCACCAACTCCCCACCAGGTGGACGGGTCGCCTATAGAGAATTGACGTTCCTTCACTTCAGCGTCTCGTTTATCCGATGGCTTGATAGGGCCCGTGATGGGTGGAAGAAGAATGAAAGTGGGTTTAGGATAAGAGGGCTCGCCGATCGTCACGTCTCCTGCTGGGTTTTCTGCTTGAAGTTCTTCTACCTCAGTCCCTCGCTTATCCGATGGCTTAATAGGACCGGTGATAGGCGGAAGAAGAATGAACGTGGGCTTCGGATAGTTTTCACCGATTGTCACGTCTCCCGCCGAGTTTTCCGTCGTCTTCGTAGGCTCCGTGATAGGAGCCGCGCGGATAAGGGCCACAAGGGCGAGAGAGGCTAGCAGTCCTCGGTGCATGGCGTTTGTGTTGCTGATAAACACAGAGTTGTGTGCAAGGATGCTCTTCAGCGCTTAGAATGCTCCTGTGTTGTTCATGTTTCCGAGGGAAGTCTCGTCGTCGTCGTCGCTGATCACTTCTATATTTATAGAGCTTGTTCTCTCGTCACCAGCATGCTGGGAGAGATAAGCACCCATAACAGAAACATTACTCTGCAAACAGGCCTCGGAAG
The DNA here is from genome assembly GCF_022495145.1 of Xylaria bambusicola. Lineage (NCBI taxonomy): Eukaryota > Fungi > Ascomycota > Sordariomycetes > Xylariales > Xylariaceae > Xylaria > Xylaria bambusicola. The sequence continues at coordinate 331,708 of NW_025953578.1, forward strand.
CTCATCTAGACGCAATTTCCGTATATGAAGTTTGGTGTGAACTGGGCCGTATCATCTAAATACCCGGAGCCATTTACCCGGGTCGAGTCCTCTCACGAACCGTAGGAGACATCTTTTAGTTCACTGCGACGTCCCAATCGTCTGTTGCATGCCAAGTTATGCTGATTTAAACGGGAGATACATGAGTATCTTATGACTCTTACTGATAGAAAACGGCCGACAATACCGCCATTGTAGGTGTTCACACACACACAAGTCAATTGGGGGTGCTTGTGAGGAATCTAGGGTTCAAAGACTCTATTTTTGGTATCGACGTATACAAGCCTGTCAGGCCTAGACTTTAGCCATTGCTTGTCTAGACGAGCCCAGTAACCATGATTTGGATACCGATGGGTAGGTGGTGAACGCAGCATAGTATAAATATGCACCACTTAAAATACATAGGTTAAGGTGCCGAGGATGCTGGAAACGGCCAAGGCTGCTGTCATAACTTTTAGTCTGATACGATTCAACCGCTATCTGGTAGTATATAATATTGCTAGAAGTAATAGCGTGTCATCGAGAGGATTTTGTTGTTGATGTAATTAGTTTTCGAGCTGGGTGAGCTCACATCCGGCAAATGCAGTACCAAGATAAACTGCCCGGAATAGTCAGAAATAGTCAGATACTCACTCATACATAAACGCCATTAGTTGACAATTGTCGGGCGTTCGGCTATTGTTTTGCAGTATTTTCGTCTTGAAAGACTATATTTAGAATCAGGAGCCCCGGAGGTTTACATATCGTTCTAGGCTATGGTATCTGGGCCTAGAGGAGTCTCCAGAGGACTGAGCGACTCGGCTATCTCTTAGTTACGGATACAGGTCGGGTGTAATGAAACCAGTCGCAGACATGGAGCAAGGGGAAAGGTGCATCTTTATGTTCTAGATCTCAGTAGATATGGTATTCCCAGCCGAGTACCTTTCGATCATCTCACGGTTTCGTATAGGTTATGGCAGTTTTCCTGATTCGTTTTTGTCGCAGCTCTCAAGGTATGAATGGCATCAAAATCCCTACATCAAAACTGTATCTCCAGACTCAGAAATCAGACGACAATGGTTGGTCTCCGTGTCCGTTCCAACAGTTTCTAAATATGGTGTCCGCAAAAAGACTAACACAAATAGCAGCAAGCTGACTGCATGATGGCCAGACTTGATTCCCGATGAATCATTACCATGGGTCTTTAAAGTCCAGACCGAACACGTCTCTAGTTCTAGGAAGAAGCTGACGCGTATGAGTAACTCAAGAGTTTTGTCTTAGTTCCTTTTGAACACGAGAACCATTTCCCGTACGAGTTCCTCGGTCCCTGATGGATTTCTCATGACAATTCGGTGTCATGTTTCGTGAAAGGATCTTTGAATAACGATGTTCAATTCGCGACTGCGGGTGGGATTTGCTTTCCCATATGTATACCTAGAGGGATGGGAGCAAATAAAACATTATTGTGTTGATCGAATGTTAAGGTTACCTGAACTTGGTCCTAATCGTTCCGCTTGCCAGCCTCTTACTGAAAGATCCACGGAATACTTTCGAGGTAAAGGTGAAGATTTACCAGCTTCATGTTATATCTACAATCAGAGTTCAGTCAGTACTCACTACACATGCAATGTTCTGATATCTGGAGAAACATCAAGTTATAAGGGGCGCAGGGTTGAATGAGGGGGGTAATACTTACTTAAATATCTATCGATTCATCTTGTCCGATCTACATATAACATCGAAACAGTCTCAGTATCTGCTTCGACTTTGGTGTCTCGGCGATCTCTCACAATAGGACTGGTGAAGAGTATATAATCTCCTTGCATTGAGCCCTTGATCAACCGCCCATTCGAGACCCAGTCCCAGTGATCAGGTCTTTTTATCTCAAGTGAGAGAGGCATTTCCCGGACCTGGTCCCTTCTTCAGTTTGGAGGCGGATGATTGTACGGTACGGCCTTTCGGTCTCGATAACGGTCGAGTGTGCCAGAAACCATCCTGTTAGGTTCGACATGTACTCCTTCGCTAGACTTCTCCTCATATATGATAGAAGTGCAATATCGCAAACCTCAGACTCAGCAGTCCAGGCCTATGAGTCGCTTTGCTTTGTTCCAGCATGACGGGTGTGGCACGCCAAATCAGCTTCATATGCCGAACCCGAGAATATTAAGTGACGACGGCCATATCGAACAATTGGATGATCGAAATGTCGTGTTAAGCCACGGTAGCGTACCGTGTCCCCAACAAGCCGGATCACAATTTCTACCCAAGACGTACCGGTACCTCAGCAGCTACCCCGATTACCCCGCTAAAACCCCAGCTAGAGAGCTAGAGACCTGCATTAGTGCCCCGTAACCCGTTAACCCCGGCCGTCGGAGAAGGGCCAAGGCATCGTGGGGTAGCTTCGCCGTCGGCCTACCTACCTACATAGTACGTAGATGGCTTACACAACTCACTGGCTCCGCACAGGATGATAATAACAATAGCGGTGCCATTGCGACACTCATCTGAGATGTTTCCCGTATGAGTCGATGACTTCAATTCCTTGTCGTCATCTACAGCAGATTCACGCAGACATTCGTCGTGATGGCTTCCAAATCGAGCGCTATACTGAGGCGCGCGCTGCTCTACGGTATGTCACTCGCCTACTCTGAGGAAGACAGCCCAAACGAAAAGTTGACGGTCGCAATAATAACCACAATGCAGTACCTGCTTCGTCACCGCGGATGCTGACAAAATCTCTGAGTCTGTCCAGCGACAACGTGACCTACGACCTCGAGGATTCCGTGACGCCATCAGCGAAGCCGCAGGCGCGGACCGCGCTCCGCGAGCACCTGTCGGATCTCCCGTCGCGACCCTCTACAATCCGCGAGCTCGCAGTCCGTATCAATGCCGTTGAGACGCCCTTCGCTCTCGAGGACCGTGCGTACCTCATTCCTCGTATATCAAACATATCGAACTGACTATTTCTCCCCTACAAGTGACCGCCTTCGCAAAGCTGCCCCAACTCGACGCTATCGTAATACCAAAGGTGAACAGCGCAAGCGACTTGACCTTCGTCACAGACGCCCTCCGGCACCTCGCGCCCGGGCGGCACTCATCCGCAGGCTCGAACCCCATAAAACTAATAGCCCTAATTGAGTCGGCGCGCGCCGTGATGGACCTCTCTTCTATCTGCGCCGCGTCGCCGTACTTATCAGGCCTGATCTTTGCGGCCGAGGACTTCGCGCTGGACATGTCGCTGACACGGACGCCATCGCTTTCCGAGTTCTTGTATGCGCGATCTGCGATAGCGACGGCGGCCCGCGCCGCCTCGTTGCCGAGCACCATTGATCTTGTGTGTACCTCGTACAAGGGCGAGGAAGGCCTCGCACGTCTAGAGGAGGAGTGTCGCAGCGGCAAGACTATGGGATTCAACGGCAAGCAGTGCATTCACCCCTCGCAGGTTGACATGGTACAGCGCCTGTTCGCGCCTAGTGAGAAGGAGGTCGAGTGGGCTGTGCGCGTCGTGATTGCTGACGAGAAGGCTGCGAGAGCTGGTCGAGGTGCCTGGACTCTCGGCGGCGCTAGTATGTAAACCACTGGAGTCATTTTCTTCCTGTTCTAGTCACTCCTAGAGGTCATAATCCCTATTAGGGGCACCAGTGTGTCTCGGGAATATGCAGAACCCTTGAAACTTTTACCTGAAAAAGTAATTAATTACTGACTCCAGTGGTTGTGTAGTGATTGACGCCCCGGTGGTAGGCAAAGCCACAGCCATTGTCGCCAAGGCGCGGGGATGCGAGGTAGATGTCGATAATCTGATGAACAAATGGAAAGATCAGGAGCCAGAGTAGCGCAAGACGGACATCTTTTAATAATTTGAAAACATCAATGGATATATATATCGACACATTTGGATATAGTGGTTGAATGACATGTATATAATCTCAAAACTGCGAAAACCGATTAGGTCGCCAAAATTCGGACATTTCTAAAAACTCGGCAGGGCCATCATCACCCTGACCCCCCATACTACCTCTCACGAATTCCTCTCTCATACCAGCAGCCGAACAGAGAGTATTACTAGTTTCCCAAACATGTTGGAACATTGGCTCATCTATTGTCCCGATTGGGAGACAGTGGTAATTCCTCAACGACCTATCAGACACGGTTAGGTATTGATTGTGTGTGTCGCAGGCTGGCCCTGTTTGATCTACAGAGAACCTTGGATTCTTTGCAACCGACTTTGACTGGTATGGCTCATCAGCCGAAGTTGGTTCGCCTACTTCGCTTTCAATTCTCGCGATGAAATCTGCCATGGTCTCTCCCTTACTTGTTGCAGCAGGCGAGGGAATACGCAACGTCTCCTCGGATTCTATCTGTTTGCCCTGATTCACATATATGGGTGACCTCATACTCAATCTAGACAACGTCTGATTTCGATCATTGATGTTAACACCGGAAGGTACCGATTGTGGTAGCCAGGACGCTGAATCCATAGGTTGAAACAATCTCTCGGACTGCCCATCCAAATTACCGTGCTCACTTGCCACCATGTATAATTCCAAAGGCGCCGATGGTTCTTGACTCAGAGCGTCAGGTGGCTTGTTCCTTTCAGCACCTATAGAAGAACTAATGTTATGCGCTGGGCTGGAGCCAGTAGTGTGCAGGGAGTTGGATCGGGGTGGAGGTATTGGAGGTGGCGGCATCGCATTTCTGGAAACAGTTGTAACTTGATCTTCGTCGATGGCCGTATCATCTTCAACGGGCTGATTTGTTTCTAGGGATACCGGTCTGGTGTTTCTACCTATACGTTGTGTATCAACTCTAGAGCCAGTATTCCCGTCGTGGTGGACAGAGTGACCTGAAGGAAGATCTCTCATCGTCTTCGCACAAGCCCCTTGTGGAAGTTCATGACAGCCAGAGGGATATTCTCTTGTTAACGTATCCGAGACTACATCCGGTTGCTGCTCGTTTACAGGGGACGTCTGTCCCTTTAATAATCTCCGTGATTTCCACTCGGGAGGAAGTATTTTGTTCCATCGTTTCTCTAAACCAGTGAGCTGGGCCATTTCAACTCCTGTGTCATCGGCCCATCTGGGCTCCATCGCCGCCTCGTGATCTACGTCGAGTGTGTGCCCTTCATAAGCGTCTCTATAAACAGCCATATTATTGCGTGCAGATGATGCCTCGCTAACTTTTAGCAATGCATGTTTCCGTGTACCGTCCAGATCACCAAGCAAACTAGTCTTGGTTTTTCTATAAACCCCAGTGGTAGCTAAAGCTTCTCTTATATCATTGGGTGTCACAGATCTTCCTGACTTTCTAGATCCTGTATTGCCTACGCAACCTCTCGCTTGGGGGGACTGTTGGCTGGTCGACCACGTGAAATACGTTGTTTTACTGGGTGTTGTACGACAATCGGGGTCGTGACTTTTCGTATCTGGGATGGAGTCAGAATCTTCTATAGGTAGAGCAGACTCCTGGCGATAGCTTCGAGTCTGGGCAGTAGGAGAGGATAGACTCGTCAGTGAATCTCGGAGGGGCGGCTGTTCATTACGAGATACTTCAGTATCCTTGAGTTTGGCCGACTTTGACTTACGTGGCATCGACTCAGCAGAGGCAGGTAGAAAAAACGAAGAGATTTGTTCGAGCTCTCGGCTCTCACGTCGACGTTCTCTGACCTGGGAGTTGGACAGTCCTTTGTGCCGTGAAACATCTCGCTCAGGGTGCCTTGGAAATGGCATTTCCGAAAAAGATAGGTCGGCAACTGTTCGCAATACATTAATCAACTGACATGCATTGCTGAGGAGCTAACCTTACTGGGATGCTCTTTTGGCATACGCTTGTTGTTGAAAAGGCCAGGCTTGAGATTAGGATGGACCTAATTATCAGTGAGGAAATAGTAAGTCATGCGGCGTAGATAAGGACACACACAGTAATTCGATTGCTAAGAACAGCCCCGGAGGTGAAGTCTTTCATGACGTTTCTCCCGGCGGCTAGATGCCTTCCCTTCCTCGGCCCGGTGCCTCTCCTCTCATGCTCGCGTTGAGCCGCCCCTTTATTCTTCCTCTTTTGACTCTCTGGCTTACGAGCATCGTACTTTTCCGGCCTTGTCTTACGCCTAGGCCGCTTTTCAAAGATCGGGACCTCCAAACTCGCGTGAGACATTAGTGATGAGGCGGTTACGGTGCCTACCTCTGTTTCATCTAGGCGCTTGAAGCCTGTATTCCCTCCATGTTTAGACGTGTTCTCGGTGCTATCCCACTCTAGAATCTCTTGACGAGAACTTAGACTGCTGATCAATGAGCTATTGCCGCTTTTTCGCTTCTTTTGTTGCTTCGATTTCTCGGGTGATTCCCCTAGGACTAGAAGACGAAGGGGTGAAGCGCCTTGTACAGCAGGGATGTAGTGAGGCCTCCACAATTGATCTACACGTCTACGTCGATGGCAGCGGGGAGATTGGTCTCTATCTTGGGAACGTAAATGTTTGCTCTGGTGAACCAGATGGTTTCGAGTTTCTGGCGACGCCAGCCTCTTTGCGGGAACTGGAGCGGGAGCCGTTAGTTGCCCCAGCCAACTCTCCACAATAACACGGCTACTTGGTGCATGGGTATGTCGGCTAAACCTTCCCAAGTCCAAAGGCTGGCTGTAATTCGTGGCCTGCAAGGGCGAGCGGTGGTTGCGGCGATGACGATGGTGACGGTGGTGAGGCACGCGTTGGCGCTGGGGGGGTGGAGATGCCTCCTGGCGACCCATTTTCAAAGCACGCAGTGAAGCAATGAGGAGTGGCTGAAACCCAGTTAGGGGGAGTGATGGCAACAGCAATGAAGCAATGGAAGGCAAAGGCTACCCCAGAGCACTCTCAACACATACGTATGCGTACGTATACGAGGTCCGCGAAGGTACGCAAAGCCATCAACTCACTTGATGAACCCCATGATCGGCAATGTCTGCAATGGCTGGCCGAGAACCTACCTACCTACAGTACCTAGGTAGGTACACAATGACCTATCGGCTGTACATTAGGTACCTAGATAGGCACTTGAGTAGGGAGGAAGGTAATAGGTATCGTGCCTGCCCTGGACAGTAATTGAGGCTCATTCAAGCTCGGCCATAGCCGCTGCCATGGGTCAGTGCCTGCCAACCTCAGGTCCGGGTCGCTTAGGGTGGAATTGCGCTTTCGGCGCACCGATACTACATGGATGCTGTACAGTCGATCCTTGCATGCATGATCAAGTACTCGGTCCTATGCTAGGTATGTAGATGTGATGTAGATGTGTTCGGTTAAGGGTTTTGTATGCTTTGGTACCTACTCATATATACCTCAGATGGTATATTAGATATATGTTATGTCTTAGGTAGTGTGCCCGCTTGTTTACCTAACATGGCGGACAATGCTCTTTCGTATTTGAAAGCTTAGTATATAGAATTCAACCACCTGTTCTGAGATGACATACCTAGAGTGATGTGACTGTTGTGGCAAGGTAGTACGTTGGATGAATCGCCTTTACGATACCTAGGTTCTTGATCTCTTACTCAAATTGGAAATGAAAGGATGCCAAGAAGTACACAGGCAAGCATTGGGTTCGTTGATACCCTACTCTTCGAAACCGAGCGTGATTGGTGGAGGCTATCATATATGTGATGCCCTACTCTATGAACAGGGAGCGTAGGTGCTTCCATAGTAGATTCAACGATGCTAGGCCAATACTCAGTAGGTCGAGTTGATGTATTCTGATGTGTGTACATACAGTGGGTAGTTCTAGTAGTGGTGAAACCCCACGAGACACTCAATGAACCACGCGCACGAACCATGGGGGTTCTGTCTTGAAGCCAGGCCCTGACCAATAGGGATTTGAGATCTCGAATGCTGGCCTATACATAGTAAGTAAGTATGTCGGTTGATGACCCGGTCGGCAGATGACCAGAGCGGGCAGAACCTGGCAATAATAACGGCGCCTTACATATATACCAGGTATATACTGCTGTATGATAAGTATACCGGAATGGGGAGTGTACGATGACACAGGCTTCTGGCCTTTGGGCGTTGTTACATGGTGAAACTCACCGCGGCGATTAACGCAGAATCCAGCTAGGTGCGATTCGTAAGCTCTATCTCAGCCCAACCTGTCTACACGTGATGGGGAGGGTCGCTGGACGTCTAGCGAGCAAACCAGACCGCAGCTCAATGCCGTGGACGAATCCCGCCAACGGAATGTTTTACCGCGCTTCTGTATCTGGTCGCCGAGTGTAGGCGGCATACCTACTATGTAAGTATGATCCTGTTTGATTGAGGCACGGGCTTACGTCGACGCTTTCTAGATGCCTCAGCAGTAAACATGTCAAACACTAGTGCCATGCCAAGTCCAACCCCATATCTAAATAAAAAAAGCCGACTTTGCTTACCTCAGAGCTTACCTCTGCTTTGTCCAGTCCCTTGAAGGTAGGTAGGGGAAAGTAGGGCAAAGGTATGGATTATCCACCTACAGTACCGTACCACTACGCCACAGCTTTTGAAGCTCAAGATGTGCCGTCCCCATCTTAGAGGTAGAGTCCTCGTTACTATACCTAGTAGACCTAATTAGCAGTTACTGAGCATACAGTACATGTATACGCCTCGACTGGGGGGGCCTGCGTGTGCTCACTCCTGCGGCATTTGGTCATAACCCAAATCAATACCACATGACGATATCTTCAGAAGCCGCCGCCAATCCCTCCCTCGGTACCAGGTGGCTGCTGCAAGTACATGAGAAGTACCTTACCTAAGTAGGTATCCTGCCTACATAGATACATCTATATACTACACGCTTACTTACCTACCATGTAAGTACCAGGTAGTAGTAGGAGGTAAGTAGTATATTTCAAGCAGATGCTGTTAATGTACAGGTATCCAGGAGTCCAGCTGGCTCATTGCGTCAATGTGATACTAGGAAAAGTAAACGTCATCATCAACTGCCATCTTGGTAGCATCGCCCGTCATGAAAACACCCCGTCAGCTCACTCGAAGCTTTTTGCGTGCAAGGAGTTATGCCAAGTCTCGAAAGATGCTATATCTAGTCTGAAAAATGCATGGGGATCCAAGCACCGCGTGGACAGCTACTGCCAAGCCTTCAGCATTGCGGAACACTTGGTGTATCGAGTTCGTCCATAGGTGCCCGTCTCATCGTCTCAGGCACTCTCTTCTTCATAGGTAGCGCCTGGAAGGCTCTCCAACGAGGCAGATTTGACATACCGTTTCGAATCTGCCCGAGCTTGGCCTGTCTTCTCATCAACTCGAACATATTCTCTCCCCCTCTGTTTCGTACCCTTCCTAGGCGCCTAATGCCGCATAGTTGGGAGTGCCATGCGCTCTGCTCACATACCTACTATAGCTCAAATCTGACCCACTCTTGACCCATTACATATCAGATGCGGTATCGTTGCTGGTGGCACCGCAGTCTAGAATAAAGTAGTTGCGTAGGGGATTCTGCTTTCTGCATATCACCACTTACCCAACTCGCTACATCGCGGGGAAGTCCTGATGGTGGCTAGGCAATGGCCTACCTAGCGTTACCATAGACCACAAGCTAGGATCGGGATCTGATTCAAGACGTTATCGATGGATTGGCCCGTGTGTTGCTTGGCGGATGCTTCTATTCATGGCAGCATTTTGACTAACCGGGTGACATTTATCAGTTGAAACCGCCTCGAATACGTACCTACACGACAGATTGAGTACCACCTAAACCACAGGGCCTGACTTTTGAGTGAAGAAACTTCATCGTGCGGCCGCAGGTACCTCCTTCGTTGTTTAAGTCAAAGAACCCCACTAGATCATCACCTTTGGAACCAATATGTGATTGAGGGCTCGATAGTCAATCATCCCCCCTTTTCGTAGGTTCGCCCCCGCAACGACAATCGAATGTTTGGTTGGCATTGCCGGCAAAATACTTTCATACAATGCCTTCGTACGTCAACAACTTGTGCTTAGTTGAAAGCCATGCCGAGAAAGCCATGCCGAAATCGTCCAAGTGAAGAATGGTATTTCCCAGGTAACCAGCATGAAGCTAGTTTGGCGATCTTCACGATTTTGCCAGGGATTGCGAAACTGCGTTAGCCTCATAGGAGCTATCAAGCACCCAACCCAAAGATCCTAGCAATCTCAGTCTCACAGATGATCAACAACACACAGTCTAGGGGGCAGTACTCGGCCTCGCGTAGTCAATACGTACATGTTGCTGGCATATAGACCATTAGCACTTCTCTAAGTCATGCCCTTGCTTCTCATGGCCTAGTTCTGGATCGCCTGGGCTCGTAGCCAGGGAATTCCCAGTGCGCCTCGTCATCCACCTTGTTATAGGGACGTCTTGTTTCGAACGACGTCTCCTTCTTTCCCACCTCAAGTATGCGTACACGACTTGACCTCACCGGGCTGGTGGCTGTTTTGGGATAACCCTGCCAGAGCACCTAACAAGGTCTATGATAATGTCAGCGATTAAAGATAACTCCTGACTAGCAAGAGGGAAGTCGAGCCGAAGCAATGGGGTCTTCGCTACCTGCTGCACATCACATTGCATGCAAGTATAAATCAGACGGATCGAAGCTTTTGATCGCCCTCATGAGACTTCATTCCATCCGCGGGTTCCAGTTGGCTCTTACGAATTACCATTCGCTGCTTGTTGCCGATTTTCATATCTTAGCTGGTATACCTTCCTCGACAAAATTACCATATATACCAAGCTCTTATTCTGATCGCATTGCCGGTTATAGTACCTTAGTCACTACAACTGGCAGTATCAATATTACGATACCCTATACTACTGCACCTGCCCGGATCATACACCAAGCCTACCAAGTGTCGTCCAAACAAGTCACCAGCTAGTGATACGCTATAAAGCTGTTCGTGGCTCCTCACTTCTCCCTTGATATGTTCTACCATTACACGAACCCTTCTTCCTTTTGGTCTACTTCTCTATAACTCATCCACTAGTTCCCTGCAATTCACCTACCATAATCGTCTGTAGTATTCTTACTAAAAGCTAGGTTTCCATTATCAGGCCGTTCAGCGCAGTTAAACCTACTAGAAGCATGGCGAAACTATTCATTGGGTGGGAAAAACGCATACCTAATAAGTGATGTTGACCAAAGTATACTTATACAAATCATTTAGAGGCCTTGCATGGCACACCGAAGAGACAACTTTACGGCAGAAGTTCGAAGAGTTTGGTCCTATTGAGGAAGCAGTACGTTCCCCTAAATACCCCATTCTGTCTAGGGTTATAGGAGAAGTTGAATTAGCGGTTCCTCGATTGTCTCTACTCTCCTACTAACCAGATTATCCGGCGTTAGGTTGTTGTAAAGGATAGGGACACAGGTCGAAGCCGTGGCTTTGGTTTTGTTCGATATACTAGCGAGGCTGACGCCGAAAAAGCCATTGCTAGCATGAACAATGTCGAGTATGTAGACTCTTCCGACTGGCGTGTCTTGTCTGACGCTTTGTAAATCATGGCAGGTTCGACGGGCGAGAAATTCGCGTCGACAAAGCCTCGGATGCAGGACCAAAGAATAGTTACGCCCGAGGCAGCTCATATCCGGCCCGGGGTGGATATACACAGCAGCCACAGATGTATGCATCTTACGGAGTTCCAAATGCCGCGGTGATGTACCCACAGACGTCTTACGGCAGGGGAGGCTATCCACCACAGATGGTCGCTTATGGCACGCCTCCGCCACAAGGTATGAGCTACAGGGCCCTTGTTCATACGCAATATGTCATTGGACTTTATTGACAAGTATGATTTAGGCTATGGTATGCCAGGACCGTACGGCTATCCAGAGCAACAAGGTGGCCAACAGCCTCAAGGGCCACCCCGATACTAAATACCCTCCTCTTCCTTTAGGATTCAAGGGGGTGGCTATAGTAGCTTCAAGTATAAGCAGTATTGCGATACATTGATACCAATGAAGGCAACCCGTGTTCTATAGGACAACAACTTTATCAACCTATCATTACCTTTCACAAGTTATTTACAATTCACCCTTCCATTTCTCTTACCAGCTCCCTCCCCATTTCTCCCTTACAGCATTATATGATCAAGGAGACCAAAAGCCTTCATATTATACTGCTGCTTACATTCCTTGCCAATTTTCTTTCAAAAACGGGCTCTGTCATGATAGTCATGAATACACGATCTTTTACGGGCATGGGAGCAATGGGAAACGAGACTCAGTTGGTCTGAGGGGATATGCATGTGATGGTGACAGGGTGGGCAGAGCATTTTATTCGGCAGAAAATCATGATCCGGCGGACATGAGGGAGAAGTCAATCCTCCGAACGAAGCATGTGACAACGGTTACGTACAGCCTCTGTTGCTGCTTGTGTCTACTGTTGATACTGTCCAGTACAAACCAATTCACTACATTTAGGGATATGAAATTCCGCCATGAGCAATTACACCTGTGTTTCCTGATCTTATACGTGCCTTTAGCCATCTCACATGAGTCACAATAAACGCTAGTAGTGACAGGATTATGGAGTTGAGCTTTTCACAACACCCACCTTGGGTGTCGAGGTTCATGTGGTCTATTCGAATCCAGTCTTAGCCACATGGACCATAGTAGCCTGGATAGATTATTACGTATAGCTTTAATATTCAGCCCTTCAGAACCCCGGAGTAATCCCTACCTCGTCTATATATATTACCCGTCGTCTCCTATTCATTGCTATTTCCCAGACGCTAGAAACAATCGCATCTGCTTCATCAATGTTCTTCTCAAAAACTACTAAAGACCCTGACGTCACGATCCATGTATCTGCTCTTGAAACCGGCGTAGAGGGTGTTAAAGGCAGAAGCAGTGGCAGTAAAACATCGAACAAAATTCGGGTTACACGCACTGGACTCGCCGAACATCTCGTACGCCCGTATACGCAGTCCATCTGCCCGCTTCGGTCAGACATCAGATAACACGCGAGACAGTTTTACTCGTATCAAAGCTGAAGTTATATAGCACTCGCTCAGATGATTCATATTGACAGACCCCAACGGTCGAGAAAAACCAGTGCAAGTATAAAGTCAAGGTCAGCCAATAAGGTCAGAAAGGGATCCGAATGGTCCATACGGACCTTGGCGGCCATAGCAGGTTATTACATATTGTTTGACTCTCAGATCCTGGTATCAGCGCTTGTTGTCACCTGACACACACCATTTATGGAGTCAGATCATAACTCTAGTTGTACGTGCTGTCGACATGTACCTGGCTCTACATATATTAGTCTAAGACTTGTACATTGTCTCTTCTATGGCGCATGATCAACACCACATTATATCTCTTATGGTACAACCCTATGTCACCTCCCTTCTCCCGTTACACCTTCTCAGTTTCTTCCTGTTCTTCTACACTGCTCACTTTTGTGAACTCATGGGAGATAGACTCTGGAGGTTCATGAACTGCAACCTTCGCCTCACCGCTTCGGATCCTCCGCTCAATGACGCGAAGACGGTTCGACAGATCAGTGACATGGGAATCACCACTTTCCGGGCTGAGCTGGTTTAGTGCCTTCTCGAGCTCGAGGAGGTAGTCGCGGTTCAAACCGCTCGGGCCTTCGCTCCGCTGGATATGCTCGGCAAGGGCCTGTGGATCCTGAGGTCCGACGAACTGGTCATTTTCTGGTGTCCCAATGTACACGAGCGTGCGAATGGGGGCTGAGCCATCGGCCGGGTGGAACGGTGTGTAGTGGATTGTATACCCATTGATCTCGCGGATATCCAGATACTCGGCAACCTCAGTCACATGTTCGGCCTTGATGCGATACGCTGTACCCCAAACCTTCTCAGGCGCGCTGTCATGCGAATCTGCTAAAGACGCCCAAAAGGAACGTTCGATGAGCGTTACCACGCGGCCGGGCGCTGTAGGTGTTCCGCGATGGTCTTGGCTTGGTGAACAAGGCTCTGTTAGCTCAAATGCTTGCTCTCAGTGCTATTGCGTCCAGAACCAAGAGGAGCCGTTAATTTCTCAGACAGAGTCGTAACATACCTCGCCTAAGGTAGAAAAATTAGCCTCACCCCCTAAATGGACGCTCACTATAATCATCGTACCTGCCAGAACCGCCTCACGTAGCCAGTAACCCAGCCCGCAATTCGTCTATCTGTATCCCATAATTGAAATATCAACCTCCCTTGCTCCCGCTTTTCATGGTGAGAAATTCAGAGAATAAAACTCACCATAATGTGGAGGTGGTTTCCATATCAAGCTTCTGTAAGCAAGTCAGCATTTTGAAAGACAGACCGTCTGGTCGCTCATCATCACTCTATGATAGGCTTGGATGATATGTCGAGGCAACGATGACCTACCCGTAACCGAATATCCAGAATTCTCCAGCATTTGATGGTGTGGCGGGATGACCTGTGGCGCCTACCACAATCCCATTGGTCTCCGCCATGTCGACAACGAGTGCAGCGTAGATCAGCTTGATCTTTTGAGAAAAATAGAATACCAGAAAGCTATTCAGGGTCTTCCGGGCTAGCTGCAACACGTTTAACTCGAAAAGAGGACTGAGTAGTAATGCATATCAACAGGCTACTCGTAAGCTACCTGACGTGATCCCACGAACGGAATCACGCAGTCGTACCCAGCCTACGAACCTACCGTGGAGCTACCGTTAATTAGTAAGGCGTGTAGCGTTATCTGGACTAGCGGTGCCAAGAGATCCAACACTGCGGGACATCTGTAGTGGCATCGCATTCGGCACGCCTATTGGAGCTGTCAGTCGGTACCGGTATCACGTCACTAGGTAGATACCTCCCCTAGCCTTCAAGATGGGTTCCCGTCTCCGGGCTCGGGGGTCCAATGCCGCTTTTGCCGGGCATTTGGTCCTTATGACTTGCAGTAGGGCCGCTGGACACCCATTGACGGCTCACGTGGGGATGTGTGGTGCATGTACTTAGGGGTTATGATTCGCATCACTAGACAGACGATTGCTTGGTCTGTGAGCATGGCGATGATACTTGATATACCAACATCCCCAGGCGATGGAGGACGTGACGCGAAGCACCTACAGCAACAACTACATGTAGCCGCGTCGCATGAGTAGACGAACAAGTCATCCTAATGCCGGATAGGGTCGTAAAAACCCCACCAATCCTGTTGATATATAATCTAGGTTAGTCAGGTACGTACTTCGTAGTGTTATATTAGATCAACTTATCAGCTGCACAGCCCCAGCTAAATAGTCAACCTCGTGAGGCGTCTTTGCCAGCATCACGCATTACCTCGTCCTTCTTCAGCTTTTCTTTCTTTTCTTCTGTCTGAGGGCCCGATACACCACCTGAGTATGAAGAGCACCGCCTCGTTTGCTTCTTACGAACTGCCATGTCGTTTGCGGGCCGCGGTAGTCGGTGAGGGCTGTCGACCAAGCCGATGACGTCCACAGGGCGCAGCCATTCGGATTTCACCGTAAAACAGGCTACAGAGTAGGTACCGTACTACCAGGATAGTATCTATAGGATAGATTGAGGCTCATTTGTGAACAACTTGCACTGGGACTCTTCATTTCATTGCAGATTGTTCCCCATTGTCTGTAGGAAGTACATACTACCTACGTATGTATACGTACATAAGGTAAGTACCGCACAAACAATTGAAGGTACTTCCCCCTTCCGTAGCCTGCCTAACCTTAGTACTTTGCGGCAGGTGCATACAGACGGGAACGATCCAGTTTTACGCCTGGCCCCTCTCGTTACCTAGGCGAGCTAGGTAGGTACGGCCTAGGTAGAAATAAAGGACATATGTACTATCTAAGCGCAGTGGTGTAGATACTACCTAGGTTAGGTAGGTAGCTGTACAGCTTGCTTGCAAGATAAAATAAGATAAAATCAAAGTCTACCGGCCCTCCTCCGCGTCGCACCTTTCCCTCGCCTTTCAAGCCTCCCATGATACCCAGACGATCAATCTCGTTTTCTCCAGTCGTTACCTAACCGGCCCTTGACTGTCACTCTGCTCGCCTTTCCGCTCGAGGTTTGATCTTCCTCCGCGAAAAAATTAGAAGCCGCCAGCATGGCATACAATAGGCCATACAACCCAGACGAGCTGCCAAGGTGAGTCTCAATACTTCCAAGTCATACCTAACCACTTACCCCACCAACATCACAATCCCCTCCCTCCCATGTCCTTTGCGCCCATATGACACAGCGACCAGCGCCTGTCTATTGGGGATCAAACACGAGGCCAGGCTAACATATGTATGTCTATAGATTTGCAGAGCCAGAACAGGTGCGTACGTGTGTGTGTGCGCGCTTGCGCCCTTTCCAGGCAGCCAAACCTCCCTTCCATTCTCTCCCTTCTTCTATCCGCCAACAACGACAAAGACGACATCATCATCTATAGCTGTTGAAATCTACATCTTGTCGCAACAGAATTTGCTTGCAGTTCATCACAGTCCAAAGTGAATTTCTTGTCATGCGGCACAGCTGACACATAGCTCCTTAATCTACAGAAAGGCGGCTCTAGACCTTCAGCTTCTCACTACCAGTCTAAACCACCGCCACCTGTGCCTGGTCCCTCCCGCCACGAAACCTATCCCAACAGAAGGCAGGATTCTCGGCAGGATTATAGACAAGAACCTAGCCACCGAAATCAGTCACATTACGGCTCAATGTCACATTCGCCCATGTCGCCGCCCCCTCAGGCCACTGGACCGCGTCCAGCTGCGCACAACCGGCCACCGCCCTCGAATAGGCCCCCTCCTTCACCGGTACCCCAAGATGGTGCCGCTGACCCGAGTCTTCTACCATTGTTTCGCGCCGTAGACAAAGATGGTGTGTTTGTATCTCTGTTTCCCCCTGAACATCACTTATTGTGCTGCCAATGTGGAAGCGGCCGAGTCTAGTTGGTTTTACCTCGGCAACTTGCTTGAGCGCACGCAGCTGGCCAACTTTATGAATTCGCATAGATGTTCATCACATGATTCAAATCACCAAACTTGGCCTCAACTAGTGCTAACCATAACAATCATGCAACAGGCACAGGCCAGCTTTCGGAGCGCGAACTTTCAGCAGCACTCGTGAACGGTGACTGGACGGCGTTCGACCCACATACGGTGCGGATGATGATCCGAATGTTTGATAGCGACCGATCAGGCACAATCGGATTCGAGGAGTTCTGTGGATTATGGTCCTTTCTAGCCTCGTGGCGGACACTATTCGATAGATTCGACGTTGATCATTCAGGGAACATCAGTCTCGACGAGTTCTCCAACGCTCTTGTCGCCTTCCGCTACCGCCTGAGCCCTGGTTTTGTAGAGCTATTGTTCCACACATACGACAAGCGTAGTGAAGGCGTGATGAGCTTCGACCTATTTGTTCAGGCCTGTATCAGTCTCAAACGCATGACAGACGTTTTCAAGAAGTACGATGATGACCGCGACGGTTATATCACGCTAGGATTTGAGGATTTCCTAGTTGAGATATTGAAACAACTGAAATAAATCTATTCCGCTAGCTCGCGTCCTTTTAATCAACTGTTCATCGGCCTAGTTGCTCCATCTATCCTCAAGGAGGAAATGGGTTATATGAGAGTCTAAATACTATTTGGAAGGCTGTATATGTAGGGTGGGAAGTCGATAATCAGTTCCGATACTCTAATGGAGGGAACACTCATGTTTCTGCGGGGTTCGTGTCTTATCTTAACTGTCCTGAGATACCACCATACATAGTAGATACCAGCAACTTTCCTTCAAGACATGATGATTCTCATGAGAAATGTGGAAGAACATAAACAGGGCAAAAACCGAGCAGATTGTGCGCGTTTTTGAATTACTTTATTCCAATTTTTTATATCAAGCAGCAATATTCACCGAGGCTGCAAAAGAGATGAACATGATCAAAATAAATCTCACTGTTGTATGCTTCACCTAGGCATGAACAATTATGTCATCAATCTCGAAGTATTCTATGTACTAAACTCCCAACCAAGCACTGGAGCTGCAGGTGGCCGTTTTGCCCTGAGTTCTCCGGGACAGCCACATCCTCTCCATGAGGAATCGTCCGTCTAGTCATCAAATACCATGCCTGGCCACCTGAACGCTACAAAGAACCAAATTACCCTGCAAGAAAAGCTCAGATCTAACGCCTGTCATGGACTGTCTGTGATGGTATCCTTCCTTCTCGTCCCTATCCATGTGCGCATTGGTCGTGCCAGACCATAGAATGGATCGTAGTAACATGGGAACAAAAGGAAAGAAGAAGAAAAACCAAAGCGGGGGGGGGTGTGCGCGTGCTTGTTCACGACTGTGTGGGCAACGCGAATGCCACGGATCGGGCGTTGCTAGAATCCCTTTTGGATACCGCCTCTAAGCTCTCTGTTTCCTTTTCCGTCTTCACTTGGGCTGAACTTTGGGTAGATATAGGCAGCATCACCGCGCTCGTGACCTCGTGCTCTATGATCAGCCTGGGCGATGGCTTGATCAGGTCCAGGGTCCGCAGCGCCTTATAGATGCCGAGCTTCTTGGGTGACATGACGTCCTGGACTTGCGAGAGTGTCAAAGACTCTAGGCCCTTCTTGTCGTACTTTCCTTGGTGCTTAGTTATGCTTGTTGTCATCGCCATTATCGTCGTTGTCGGCGGTGATGGCGGGGACGGCGCAGTGAAGGTTTCCGTGGCGGGCTTTTCGTCTAATTGAACACCGCCGGCGGAGGTATTAGTGCGCCATAGTTGCCCCGTCCCAGAGATGAGGATCTCTTCACCGCACTTTAGGCGCAAGATCTTGGTACGACCCTTTCGCTCACTCTTATCTTGCCGATCCATCTTTTGAGCGTTTACAAGTGCGCCTTCAATCTCTTCGTCTCTCCACCGCCGTGTCTTGAGCATCCCTGTTGCCAAGCCTCGCACGTCTTTCTCTCCATCGTGTGCGCTTACCCATACTCTCGCCCCTAGCTTCGAGGCAATCTCGGCGCCGTAGGGCACGCCCGCGCAGATATTCCCACCTAGCCACCACGGATTGTTGATACTATCCATGCAATGTAAAAGAGCTGTTAGTGGTAGCGCTGCTTCGGCGACGAGGTGCGATGTCGCATAAGCGGCGAGATGGCTGTACTGGATCCCATGGGGGGAGAAAATCAGTGAGATCGGCCGGCTGAGGCTGTACGGGCTCGGCGGCAGGACTGGTTCGTTCTGGGAAGAGGTAGCTGGGCGGAAGTGAGGGCTATACAGAGAGTGCGTTGGTGATGCAATCAAGGTCGAAGCAGAGCGAATGGATCTCAATGAGGTCGGCGATATGGGCGAAATAGGGGAGATAGGAGGCGTGGGAGGTAGTAGGAACGTGTCTCCTGTAGGTACTATTATTGGCGTTCCCGTTTGTGTGCCAATCGGGATCTGCCCCTGTGCTTCCGGCGTTGACGGCGGCGTGAGAACCTTAGTCAGGGTTTCCTGTTTGATTACATCGTGCGTAGGCGGAGATCTGTATGTGATACCAACAGCACCGTGCAGGCCGGCTAGGTCACGCTTTTGGGGAATAAAGGCGATGGTGACTTCACCCTCTGCTCCGTTGGGTTGCACGGGCGGAACCGGAATCCGAATCACGGACTGTTTGCCTGTTATACGCGGGTCTTCCCATCGTCTGATGGTTCGGATTTTGTTCTTGTCAAAGTAATTCCAGCCTCGGATTATGCGTGCTGATGCTGGTTCGGCAAGGATCTGTGTGCTCCCATTCGCGGGTAGCTGGCGCAGTGTAGCCTCATTGCAGTGATCGGGGTTATGCTGGCTGATGATGACGAGGTCCGGCGGCCGCAGCAACTCCGTCAGCGATGATATGCAGGCTGGATGCTTCTGTGTTGTATTGGAGATCCGGGGATGGAATATCGTCGATGGGCCTGTTATCCATGGGTCTAGCAGTATTGTGAACGGATGTGGTAGTACTGAGTCGGCAATTGACTCTGGGATGACGGGCTCGAAGGAGAGTAGAAATGAAGCATCCGAGTTGAGATGCTTCACGGTCAACGCCATGATAGGCAAGTTTGAGATATTGACGCCAGGTCCAGGTGAAGGTGAGCTTTCCTCATACGACGCAAGTTGCAGCAGCGCAAAGTCATGAGGTCGTCAGTCATGTGGGAGGCTCCTTGATGAGAGCCACTCTCAGTGCTGAAGGATGGAGGCCCTGGAGGATTTGGATGATGACCTCACCTCCCGGATATACAGTAGGAAGACGAGGTTATAAAAAGAAAATCAGCGCCGGGATGGACTGCGGACTTCGCTGCGGATGAGAAAAGAAACAAGGGTGGAATTGAAACACGGTAGTGGCTGATCAGCCGGACACAGGCACACACAAGCAACACATGTACCACGTACACAAACACGCAATCAATGTACATACTACAATAGACCTGGGCGGTTGAGGTGAGTGGTTGAAGGCGGATGTTCTGGGCTTGTCCGACGATAGTGTCATTTAATCAAGGTATGGCGGGGTCACAAGGACGAAATTGAATAATGGGACGATGAGCTATCCATGACTGTAGGGAGTAGGATATTTACAGCAGAGTTGAAGAGAATAAACAGGAAACTTGGCACGGAGGTTAGAGGTAGATAATATCGACGACAACAGCAACAACAACAACAACGCTATCATACCTTGGAGGTAGACGTATAACAGCAGAAACCGTGGTTCGTCAGACGTCTTGTTCATCCCAGGTCTTTTCTTCAGCAGTACCATGTGGCCACCGTTGGTCATTCATGCTCAATGCTTAAGCATATACAAATATATTACCCAGACCGGTAGCTGATGGCTGAGGCACGGCCAGGGCTGGCAGCTCATTGGCCTGAGGGTTCTAGAATCCGCACTAGGAACTTGGCAAAAGATGGGCAAGTGGAAACGAGACGGAACATGCAAGCGAGATCCCAGCGACGCAGGCGAGCAGGCAGGTCTCAGTGTCGGCGGATCTTGCGGTGATCGTTCTCGGCTTTGGTGGTCGATAAGGTAAGCATGCCTCGCATGTCCACCGTACCGCGCGTGTACGCTACGTGGGTACATTAGAGAATCGCGTGATTTCTTACTCCCACCGTTCAGCTTTATATTGCTTCGGTCAGCATGGAACACTCCTCGTACTTGGTAGGTATTCTAGACTACCTAGAGAGACGCTCTTCACTATGTAGACAACGTGCTAATCGATGATAGGTACGCTACCTATCTAGAAGCTCCAAGTCACCGTAGTCAAGAATTAGAGCCGGCTGCTAGCGTGCATTGTTAACAGATGCCTTGCTCCAAATCGTTAACTGGGTTTCTTCTCAATGCTATTGGCAATTGCACCTGATAAACACATCATGTGGTCTAAGTAAGTATTGCCTACATAGGTAGGTAGGTAGGTACCTAGGTAGGGACATAAACATGGTGGTGATGGTTCGGAGCTTCGTATCTCAATTCACTGGTATATTTACCGTGACATAAGTAATGGTGTAAGTGGCTACCTAGCCTAGGTACCTACTTAGGTAGTTAGTCCGGTTTGAAACAGCCCGCAAGATCTCCTTAAGCAGTCCGGATCACACCCCAGAATCTTGAATACCCCAACATTACACTTCCAAGTAATATGGAGTCCAAGTCGCACCTCCTTACGATGAGCGCATTCCAGCACTCGAGAATAGGGGAACCCTTTCCGAGGTGCTTAGAGATTGACCGGATCTCTCGCTACATCTCAGGTTGCTTGTCGTCCATGTACATGCGCGCAGCAAATCTCGGTGATGTAGCCGCAGCTGCATGGCACTCGATGTGAAGTAGATCAATGAGGCTATTCCTGTATGCCGACATTATACATCGTATATCGTACATCGTATATTCCCTCTGTCGTGCATACCAGTATCATCGATACTGAGGTGCATTGAAACTACTGTACACAAGCATATCTATCCTTATGTCTACCTACCTACCTAATGCATGCCGTATCGACCAGGTGTACCTACACGTCCCTAACCCACATTGGCACTGCATGTGCAACTACTGTGGGTAGCCCGTTAGGTATACTTCGAGGCTGTCTACTATTTGGTCTCGTCAGCAGGCAATGATCTTCAGCATCTTTACGTTCTTGGTCTTAGTGATACTCTGACAAGACTCATAGTTGATATTCCAAACAATTGACGCAACCTAGTCAAGTGTATTATTGAACTATGAATGTGTAAAGTTATTGTCATCGCAGGTAGTCATTACTAGAGTTTTCTTCTTATTTACACTTTAGCTGTTTTGTTGAATCGCCGATTGCCTCCAGTGTTATTTACCTAGGCTTTTCTCACTTAGTAACTGTCAGATTGGCCAACTTGTTACCGACTGAGCAACCTCGCAATTTTGAACCTCTTTGGCTTAGTATCGTTACGCTACTCGTGCTTAGGCCAAAGAACTTTGCGCTCAGTGTTCATTATGTAAGTTTGTTAATTAGTATTGATGTAAGAATCCTCCCGACTCGTTCCAGCTTTATCGTTACCAGAGAATTACTACCTACTAGGATTGTGTATACTGATATACACCACATAGTAGGCTGACTACGCAATGACGAGATGAGGGGTTTTTTTTGGTCTAGCTATAGGTACTATATTGTAGAATTATGTCTGCCTTGGCGACACAGTTTCTCGCGCATCACCTTTTAATACTCGCGCGCCACGCTAAACCTACCATAGCAATTGCTAGGGCAGTACGTACTAATACCCCTATAACGGTCCTTGGCACACCTAATCTAGCCCTTTTCGAAGTATAACCCTTATATTTCCTAATAGGACCCATAATAACTATTGGAAAAATAATATCTATTAAAAGTTATAATGGTATATATTAAAAATAATGGTTAATAGTAATATATAACTTATTATTTTTAAATTTAAGCTATTTAATTAATTAAATATTTATAGGCCCTATTTAATTTAAATAATTATCATTATTTAACTTTTAATTAATTACCTTTAACTTCTATTTATTATTTTTAACTTTTATTTATTACCTTTATTATATTTTAAACTATTAATAACATTATATGCTTTATAATATTTATTAAAAGTATATAATTTTTAACTTTATTTATTAATTTTATATTAATTGTACTTTTTTTTAAGCTAAATTATTAAATTATTAATTTTTAATATTATATTTCTAATACCACCTTTTAATAGTTAATTTCCTACCTTTATTATAAGCTTTAAAGCTTAATAAATATATATACTTTATAAAAGCTTTATAATTATAAAATATAATACTTTTAATAAAATTAATAATTAATATATATAATATATAATAAAATATATTACTATTATTATTAATTATAAGTTTATTATTATATAAAAAAAAACTTTAAATGTTAAAATTAATTATTAATTTAAAAGTATAATAAAGCTTTATAAATATTAAAATAGTTAAACCTTTATTATTAATTATTCTTATTATAACTACCTCCTATTTTTATTTATAATTCTTTACTATTAAAAATAAATAATAAAAAAGATTTATAAAATTATTAAAACCAGTTTTAATAATCTTATCCCCCCTTAAAAATATATAAATTAATAATAACATTAAATCCTTTTAATATAATTATTAAATAGGACTTAAGAAATATTATCAATAAGCTTTAATATAAAAAATAAAATATTTATATAAATAATGCTATAATCTTTTATACCTTATAAAAAATAAAAGTATAATATTAATTAAAAATTTAAAATAATTATATATATAATCTTATTTAATTATTAAAATAGTATTCTTTAATTTAAAAGGCATTTTTAAAGGTTATTTTATTAAATGCTATATATAAGGTTAATACCTTTAATAAGCTATTTTTTAAAATTATTAATATAATTATATTAAATATAACCTTTAATATAACCTTTATAATATTAAATAATAACTTTAAACCTTTATATATTTAAACATTTAATAAAGTTAAAAAGTTATACCTTAAACTTAATATTTTAATACCTTTAATTATTATTATAAATAAAGTTAAAGGTATTTATAATATAATTAAAGTAACCTAATTAAAGGTATAGTTATAGCTTTATATTTAATATATTATAACTAATGTTAAAATTAATATTAAATAATGCTAAAAAGGAACTATACCTTAAAGCTTTAAACCTTTAAATATTAAATAGCTTATAAAGCTAGCTTAATAATAAAAGCTTAATTATATAAATAATAAAAAGTTCGAAGCCTTATTACTTTTACCGCTATTAATAATAAATAAAGCTATTATAAAATATTAATACTATTAATACTATAAAGCTTTTAACCTTTTTAAAGTTAATTATAATATTAATAGGGTTTTAACCCTTTTTAACTATATAGCCTATTATAAAACTAAAAATAAAGCTTTCCGCTATTAAAATAACCTTTATAATAAATTTTTTAATTAGTTAAAAATTATTACTTATCTTTTTATTTATTAATAAATATATTAATAATAAGCTTATTATTATATAATTAAATATAAAAATTATAATATATAAATAACTTTAAAAATTAAAAGTCTATATATTAAATTAAAGATTTACCTTTATAATCTTTAAATTAATAGCCTTTAATTATATAAAGTAACACTATTCCTAATTATAATAAAAAAGGTTAAATATAAATAATTATAAAAATATTAAATATATTATAAATTAATTATAAATAAAGTATTAATATTTAATAATTAAGCTTTAAAAATAAAGGTTTTATAATATACTTTTAAAAAAGCTTATAAATAATATTAAATAGCTTTTAAAGCTTATTAAACTAATAAATTATTATTTAAGTATATTAATAACTTTATAAAGTAATAAAATATTCTTTATTACTATAACTTCTTTTAATAGCTATTATTTTTTAATTAAAGTAATAATTTTTATAAAATTTAATTAAAGCTTAAATAAAGCTTTAAAATAAAGGACTTTAAATTTTATTAATAATTATTAATTAATTTTATATAATTTAACCCCTTATTATTAATTAATAACTTTTAAAATAAATAGTAGCTTTAAAAACTATATAAGCTACTTTAAAATAATTTAATTTTAACTATTTTATACTTTATATATACTTTTAATATTTTTAATTTGTTTTAAATGCTTATTATAAATAACTAGATTCCTTTTTAATAAAAAATAATAGTTAAAAAAGGTAATATAAATTTAAATAAATAGGTAAAGCTAATAATATTACTTTTATTATTACTATTATAAAATTTAACTATTAAATAATAATATTATAACTTTTAAAGCTTTTAAAAAAAAAAAAAACTTAAAACTATAAACGTAGCTTTCTTTAATATTAAAGGATAAAATATTATTATTAAAAGGTATTATAATAGCTTTATAATAATTAGTTTAAAATTTTTAAAAGTAATAAGAATTATATACATTTAATAAATATTATCTTTAACTTTAAAGGTTAGTTAAATAAGTAGTAAAAGGGGTAATTTTATATTAAGATTAATAAGTAAGTTACTTTTTTAAAGGAGGTTAAAAAATAAATCATAGGGCACTTTTAAAAGGGAATATTTTTATTAATAAATATAATAGTAATTTATTTATTATAAAAGTTTTAAACTTAAAAGATTAACTAATTTAGCTATTTTTTAAAGGGTATACTTCTTAAATAATAATATAAAAAATAACTATTTTTATAATCGCTGTTAAGGGTATGTTTGCAATTAACCCAATTTGTATGGGAAAATAGGGGGGTTGTAGACAGAGACCCAACAATTGCTATGGTAGGTTTAGCGTGGCGCGCGAATAACAAAAGGTGATGCGCGAGAAACTGTGTCGCTGCCTTGGTCCTACCCCTTTCTCTGGGATACGAGCGTTTCTATCTCACATACTACGTACAGCATTGCGCCTTATTATGTGCGGTATGTTGAGTAACACCATAAGTGGCCGTATTCAGCTTATTAAGCGAGGACAATCATCCCACATTCACGATGAACTATCGAAAAGGGTTACAAATTACGCTGCTACGCTAAGCATTGACAAATACCGTAGAAGGTCTCCCACTCATCAATGTTACCTACAATCTGACAAGGACGTCGCGGCATAAGTTGCGGGATCCCACTGGGGCTAGGCAATTAGTACATATAGCGCGAATGGCATTACCGGGCTTGGCGGGGTGAACCCCAGTAACACTATTCCTTCGTTCAGAAACTGCCGGGTGTAATGGAATGGCTCCTTATTTTCTACAGTCAGGTAACAGGTAGGGAATGGCTGCAGTAGAGAGACATTCAGATCTCAGAGCAGAGGTGAAGAATTATTATTAGCGTTTGCCTCGACGGGATGACAGCCAGAGACAGCCAACCGACTTCGCATATTATTTATGCATGTGTGAATTGTAAGGGCTAAGTCTTTAATTGGTTCGACCCTTTTAGAACCTGGTAGTTTACATAACGTCTATTTTTGTCAGATGAAGAGCACTGGGTTCTCTGCTGGTATGATTACTTAATTGGCTCCTCTGCTCGGAGTGACGCATTTGGATGTCCTATCCAACAACAATCAGTGTGCATGATATGGCTGATCATTACCTTGTCTGAATACCCAAGATTTATGCCAGGGCAGACAGGGTGAACAGGGCAACGAAACATACTCCGGAGAATTTTGGGTCCGAGCCATACCCTACGAGACCCTACCGTAGTTCGAACTGCGATGCTAGCAAGATACTTAGTAGTGTAGAAACGAGTGGTTTCAATGTAATTTTGTATGTATTAGGAAAGACAATTCGAAGATCAGAGCCCTTGGGCCACGCTACCGCCTTCGTGCTCTGCGCGGGCAAGCGGTCCACTGGGCGGAACCCGTTAGCCCAATGACAACTTTGGGAGCGAGGATTGCAACATAAGCTACCCACCCTGCCTGGCCTTGCTATTCCAGATTATTATCTGATGACAGGGGGCTTTGACGAGACTATCTCTTTCTCAACCGAATCCTTCACCATGATGTGGTCTAGGGTCTGAATTACTTTGCGTCATTGGATCCTGCGAATCCAGCTGCATGCATATTCCATAAACTAGGTATTCCATAAACTAGGTATTCCATAAACTAGGTATTCCATAAACTCCACACACCGCGCGTTCTCGAGCCTTAGTAAGAAAATCTAGCTGCGTACGAGTATTCAATCTCATTATAAAAGTCTTCTATCTGCCTGTTGCGTACATAAGCTAGTTGCCCGTAGTTATCCTTGTTTCCCAAGTAATTCAGTTCGTGACGGCCGATTCCCCATCCTTACGGTATCCTGTAACAACTCTCGACAAAACCCCTATAACAAAATTGAATATGGGTCAAGAGGCATCTAAACCACAGCCCGGGAAGAAACTCCAGGTTATTGGAGCTGGTCTCCCGAGGACGGGAACGACATCGTTTAGCCAGGCTCTATCAATCCTCCTCGACGGTCCCGTACATCACTGCGGCACCCAGGTCAGCAAGGGCGAGAGCTATAACATCAAAACATGGACCAAGATCTTACAGCACACACCGATTCGCAGCGCCGAGGATGAGACCTTTGTCATGACGGAACTAGAGAAGCTCATGAACGGCTACGTAGCAGTCACGGATACGCCGGCATGTGTTTTCGTGCCCGAGTTAATAAAATTATACCCAGATGCCAAAGTCATCTGCACCGTCCGAGATTCAGACAAATGGGCCGAGTCGCTAGACAAGACCGCTAGCAATGCCCAGGTTTGGTTTTTCAGCATAGCATTGATGTTCAATAATCCGGTAAGCTTGACCATGTTCACTCATCAATCCGTTTCATAGAGCGGTATGCCCGGGTTTTGATTTTACTTCAGCCCTTAAACCGTGTTTACTAATCCTTTCACGCCACAGATGCGTCACTTCAGCGCTTGGACGACTGCGATGCGAAATGGCCGTTGGGGTGAGGTATTCCCCTCAAGGAAGACAGCAGGTGGTGCCCAAGAGGGTCAGGTATGGGAAAGGCATCTTGCATTTCTTAAGGAGCATGTACCTCCAGAGAAGCTAGTATTCTTTGATGTCAGAGACGGTTGGGAGCCTTTAGTAAGTGAACGTTACTTCTCTTCTACTAGTGTTTTGCTGGGTCACGAAGATATCCGTTTATGCATATATCTTTACCTGGAGCGATTTAGCTTTGCTCTTAAGATAATGCTAAATCAAGTAAGAAAGTTTAACTGACTTTACAACCTGTAGTGCAAAGCACTTGATTGCGAGGTACCGAAGGGCATTGAGTTCCCACGATCGAACGACTCCAAGGCCATGGAAGAGATCTTTAGGAGCGAAATCCGCACTGGTCTAAGGAGATGGACAATGGTGATAGGAACCATTGCTGCCGCGTACTGGGGCTGGAAAACTTATCTTGCTTGAGCTCCCATTGGGGCTATTTAGGGCGAGATTATCGGGCATATAAGAACGAAGCATATAAGAACGACTCTCTTTCGTGGCGAAGTAGAGAAAATTACGAGACTAGACTACATACACTGCATTGTAGCGTACGAGCTATGAACGGGATTATCAGATTCGTCCTGAGTTTTGGAGTTCAGGACTTGGAATAACAAACAACTACTCGGGTTAGAATTAGCCAATTAGAGTATTCATTCAGTTAACTTAAACTTGATTTTGTGCTACCGAGATTGCAACAGTTAATTGCGGAGATGAAGACTTGTCTCTGCTTGAGACAGAGAGATTTTGAGGCTTAGTGGCTTAGTGGCTGTTGGTAAATGACTAACTAGGTACCTACCTACCGGTAGGTAAGTGCTCACTTTGGTTTCGTTAGACCGATTTACGACTATATCCAGCCATTTACATCATACGGCTGAGGTGGTCATTTCAACCTGATTAGTTGTGCTGTCCTTTTTTTCTCTCTCGAATTCATCAAACATACCTAGACTTGCTGATAGCGTCTTGGTACGTTGGCTAATCCACCTTAACCTAACTACAGAACACCTGGGGTCTTGATATTTACCTGCATACACAGGTACTATGGACCGATTCTAAGGAGAAGGGGTAGAGAATGTAAGCACATGTAGAGGTTTGAATTGCCACATGAATAATAGTCCGGATTTGTGAGGATCCATAGGGCAAGTGCTTTACCACTGGAGCTTCTACTTAATATCAAGATCTTAGACGGAAAGGTTCAACAAGTACCTAGGAATTTATCGATCTACATACTCTGTACATACTTACCTGGGAGGGGACCCAGGCAGGCAGGTACCTAGTCGGTCTGGTTGGTATTCTCTGCTGTGTACGCTACAGTAGGCACTAATTCTTCCCCACAGTTACTAGATCTGGAAGTTTGACGTAATTCGGTTTTGGACCCTGAAAAATTTGAGATTAAACTTACCTACGTACCTTGCCTACGAAGTATGTACATACTTGTAAGCTACCTGAGCTGAAGAGGGGCACAAATCATCGTACCTGTGCAGTACCGAAGACCCTGTGATAAAGATGTGAGTGCACCTAGATAACAAAGAGAATAGCTGCATTAGGTAGGTAGTCTCAGCATCAATTCAGAGAGCAAAGAATAGCTCCGTAGAGAATACTAAGATAGGCAATATCGGGCTGTCTAGTAGAGTAGATACCTAGGTACCCCAGCTTAGGGAAGTTTGCGGGCTGCC
The DNA here is from genome assembly GCF_022495145.1 of Xylaria bambusicola. Classification (NCBI taxonomy): domain Eukaryota; kingdom Fungi; phylum Ascomycota; class Sordariomycetes; order Xylariales; family Xylariaceae; genus Xylaria; species Xylaria bambusicola. The sequence continues at coordinate 361,262 of NW_025953578.1, forward strand.
AGTGGAGCTTATCAGGTGCAGGCAGGTAGGCGAGTAGGTACCTACTCTACCATTGATATGTCGACGCCCGGGAACTCGCGATGTTCCTGGAGACCAATCACGTGGCCCGCGCACACGTTACCAATGTTGGTAATCCGGTAGATGATGGAAAGGAGGTACTAAAGGGTCGTCGTCGCAATACTAAACTATGCGCCGATGAGAAACGAACATACTTAAGAAGCTTTGCCCCTGGCTTTTTCCTCCCTGGGCTGACAGGTAGCAGAGGAGCTGTTTCGTACTACTCTCGTAGTAAGAGGCTCTGCCAAGGTCACGTAAGCGGAGAACAGCCCGACTTACTACAATCAGAGTACGATGACAAAGTCTGCTAGTATGTAGTGCTGGTTCGTACTCATTGACCTTCTGAGAAGGACTGTACTTACCTACTGCGTAGGAGGAGACAGAGAGGAGAGTACAGCGATTTACCGGCAGTACATGTACTGAGCGAGGTACCCATTAGAGCACCCATCCGAGTACACATGCTCGCACATGTAAGCTCTTGTGACCGACAGGGATGTGAATTGAGCGGGGCTTCGAGCTTCGATGAGTCCAGCCACTCCAAGAGCTCGCAGGCTGGGCTAGGGGTGGACGAGCAGCGATGGTGCCAGGATTTCGGCATCCCCATTACCCACTTCAAGAACCCCTCCTTTTGAAGCTTCTGCAAGCAACGCTCTGCCCTGCACCTCGAGCACCACGGCAGACCGTGGAAGACCACGGTGAGGTCATGCAGCCCTTATCGCACATAATAACAGTAGCAAAGGGGAGCGATGGAGAGATAGCGGCATCCCGCTTGTGCGTCTGGGTCGGGCAGAGGTCGGGTCTGGTGTCGTGAGACAAGGGCTCTCCTTTGAGGAGCTCTACCCTGCGCCGGTCGTCACACGACACCTTTGATCCAGAGCTCCCCTTGAAGAAAGCTTTGTTGTGGTATTCTGTATGGTGGTATTCCAAATAGGCGGGTCCGAAGCTCTACCTACTAGGTATGGGGGTGAGATACCAGCACCTCCCAAGATAACTTATAGGCCCCGTTCAGGGTCGCTGGGTAGAGAGAGAATGAGAGAATCATGCTGCCCAACTCGAAGTATATCGATAGTACCTAATAGAGCAGGTCATAAAGGACTGGCTCTCTCAGTGTGCTGTTATTCGTCAATCAAACCATCACAAGCCTTTCCCCGTCCCTGCTTTCTACTGTACATATCACTACCTCGACTATCTACTTCCCCACTACCCAAGTAGGTATTTGGTCCCTTCCAAGTTGAACGCACTCCACCGGAACAAGCAACAACCAACCAACCATCAAAGAGATGTCCCGGCTGATCCTCGATCGAGTCAGAAAGAAAGCTGGCCATGCTACGTACTCGGTATTGTAGTTCCGCTACGCACCAAGCGACGGCAAGTGGCCAATGAAGAGCCGGGACAACTAAGGAACCTTGCACATGTAGACTCTCGTCTTGCTCGAATCGTTGGAGCTCTGTACCGTAGTGCCCCTAGCCGCCGCCGTCGCTGCAAGCAAGGGTTGATTGAATAGACCATCTATCTACCTAGGCGAGCTAGGTATGTATCTGGAGGTATCGAGGTAGGTATGTAGGTATGCATGCCGTGCCCTGCCGTGCCCTGGTGTGTACGTACATAGGTATGTCAGTATGTGTGTGTCTTTTTCAACCGCAATCAAGCTTATTGCTTATTCCGTCGCCACTCAGCCCATTGACCTTGGTTGAAAGCTTTTGAAGCTGTCTGTCCGGCCTGGCCGCCCGATCTCTTCAGCTTTTTGCTTTGCCTCCGTCACGGCTGTTTCACCCCTGGACCCAGCCAGAACACCCCATGGCCACACGCTACTAACACTCATTGTCCCCCTTCTTTATACGGACAGATACGGACCAAGAGCCCACAGGGACGGGCAGTGCAAGGCACATGGTACGGCGGATGTTGTAGTGCCGTGCGCCTTTGACTGCGCTGTGGTGACGACTCGCCAAATGGCAAAGTACCTCTCCCAAATCCCAAACAGGTATTGCTGCTTTCAGCCAGACCAGACCTTCCCGACCAGACCTTCCCCTCCCCAGCAGGCCCAGGAGCCCCATGAGCCCCAGAAGACCTGCCTACCCAGACCACCCCCGCTACCTGAGGTCCCCGGTCACTCCCTCCCCTACCACTCGACCTCTCTACACACATCTGCTTGCCAACTTCCTGCCCACGCATCCTCGAAACATTCCATGTAACACCTAGACAGCCAGGAAGAAGCGCGGGAGCTACCTCGGCAGCATTGCGACGATTTGCACCTAGCTCTTCGCGTCAGCTATCCAGAAAGCTTCGAGTTGAATGACTCCGTCGGTCCTTATTAGATACGGACGCAGCTATCGCTTTGGGCCTTATCGACAACAGCGTATCAATCAATCTCACGAGAAAACCCCCCGCTTCCAACCCGACCAGCCAGTGCATGGTGGGGTTGAGTAACAGCTCAAGATGCCGCCTCGATCCTCCTTGACTTCTTCATTCTCCATCGCCGATGCCAACAATGAGGTGGTTTGCCCATTGCGCAACCAGGATGGCTCGAGTTGTCGGAAGCGGTGCATCGGCGTGAGTCTTTCCCGGCCTCTCTGTCTCTGTCTCTCTCTCTCATGTCCCCCCTTCGACGCACACACAGCTAGGTATTTTAGCTAGCTTGGTAGCTCTGCGCTCGTAAGCAATGTGTTACAAGTTCGTAGGGGCTGATTTGGCCATCGGTTTTCGATGAACAGGAGAAACGATATCGTTCGATGCAGGAGCATATTCGACGAGCGCACCCCGAACATTATATATCAAAGCTCCCAGCTACGGAAGAGAGCTTCTTGCTCATGATCAATACCCCGCCCTCGGATAGACCACAGGCTCCAAATTCCACCGGCCCACCTCAATCAAGTGTCGACCCAGCCAAAGCTTATCAACACGACCGCCATGCATTCTTCCGCGATGAGTCAAGTGCTCCCGTAACGCCGAGGCATCTTGATGAACGTGTGGGCGGTTCGCAGCTACCGGCCGCAAGTGCTGCCGCAGCGCTGGCTCAATTAGGTGGCCAACATAAGTTTGAGAATGAATGGGACTCGGAAACTGTACGTCTCTCTTCCTCCCAAGCCGTACCTGTAGCTCACCTGACGGGACTCCCAAAGGGATGGCATTCTGATACAGAGGGGAGGAGGATCCCTCGCAGCACAATTGAGCTGCCTCCCATACAGTATGGTGCTGAGCCAACCAGCGAGCCGTTCCCTCCAATCAATGCAGGGCCAGGGCGGCGAGAGTTACTCCCCTCTATTCTCTCCAACTCGCCACCGGGGCGGTCCTCAACCCTGCCCCCTTTGCAACGGACTCTGGGTGCTCACCGTCCGAGGAAACAGTCTGTTACTAAGCGTGGCCACAAGAAACAAAAGTCTCGAGGCACCGCTGCCGATTGGCTTCGCCGGATTCAGAACGACGACCTTCTTTCTCCTGGAGGGGCCGATCGTAAAGCGCATTCAGTCGAACCCTCAGCGGACTACGGCAAGCGGTGGGAAGACTTGATTGATGCAGCAGCTTCGGCTACTGAAGACATTGACGAGGACAGAACTCCAGTAAGCCTCGAAAAACGATCTTACTCTTCTTGTCTGACATATCAGGTGCCTCAATCTCCTCCCATCTCAATTCATAGAGCTTCTCTACCACCGTTTCCTCATCAACATTTTCAGGGTTACCAGGCATCTCCCCTGCAGCAAGCTCTAACTCCGCCGCCGTTTGCACAAGAAATTCCCGAGCCTTTCCCGTCGGTGGAAAGTGGCGGGAGTGGAGAAGCCTTTCACATGGGAACTGTCGGGCTATCGGATTCTTCGCCAAGTTATTCGTCTCAAGATGTTCACATTTACTGTGCGGCGTGTCAACGGACATCGAAATTGAGGGAGTCATATGCTTGTACCGAATGCATATGTGGACTATGCCGAGATTGCGTGAATATATTGATGGAAGAACAAGGGACTCGGAGGAAATGTCCTCGCTGTGCTACAATCGGCGGGCGATACAAGCCCTTTCAATTAGACATCCGATGAAGGGTCTTTCGCCCTGCCTAGTCTGTCAGTCAATACTGCTTTAGGGCGCATACTGCAGTTACTTGCTAGTGCTGGCACAAAATGCATGCTTGCATATGCGGCTTTTCCGGTGGGCTCCAAAGCGCTGGGCCATCTTAAACGCCGAGCCGCTCTCTAACTTACACAGCGAACACCTAGCTGGAGACAGCAAAAACATCGATTTGCAAGAGTCAAATCATACACTCTCGCCGAACTACAGTCAACAATTCGTTTCTGGTATTTGTCTGCTAAGAGGGTAATGTGGATCTATCATAATAGAAGTCGACCCAAGGGACAAAAGGCAGCCTCGCACGACACGACGTCGAGTTTTAGTGATTAACATTGTGGCTATGCTCATACCGATTCTCGTCTTTCAGGGCACGCCCTCGTTGATCAGCGCCTATACGTATTTTACTGACATGGTTGGTAAGGGCTCCAGCTGGGGTCCGGAAGGATTACACATTTATAGGCCACCACTTCTTCTCGAAATGTTGAGATTACTGACGTATTTGCATTGGCTAAATTACGCTTTTCAATCATACGAAGCCTTATCATATCGCCAACGCTGGCTAGACAGTTCGCGTTTATATAGCAGGTGGTCTATAGGAGTTCGGGAAGGCGCATTCTCATCTTTACGGGGCAAAGTGCCACTGGGGCTATTCTTGGGACAATGGCCCCCTCGCTTGCCGGGACGGCGAAGGGAATCATTGCTGGTTACTACATCTACGCACATATATAAACGTACAATGTGACGATGTTCTAAATCTCCGTTTGTCACCACTTGACGGTAGCAACGTTGGATGGACTTGGGATTGTGGTACTCGTGACTGATTGATTACCTATACATTAAATAACATACTGCCTCCATTGAAGTATGGGAAAGATGACATGGTAAAAAACGCGCCTCCTAGAAGTAGTTGAGTTTGCTCCTTTTCAGAGGTTCGGTAGCGAATATGTCGTTTCACAATTGCGGTTTGCAAGAGACTCTAGAAAACCAAACAATTGAATAACAGGATCCCGGCTGTATAGAAAGTACTAGAGTATGAGTTTGTACGTCGACAGACGCATATGCTATTATTCAAAGCACTCGGACCGTATGCCAACCGTGGCTTTGCCCTTGAATGGACATATCATAGTTCCCTTTCCGAAAGTGTCATGCAAGTGACGATATATAGAGGTAGGCAGATGGTAGAATTCCATCAGCCAGGGATCCTAGTCCTTATCTCTTCCCTTCCTTCTCCTTCTCCTTCTTGAGAAGCAAGTCCCTCATGGCGGCCCGCGTGTTGCGACTGCCGCCGAGCTTCGGCCCCTTGAGGACTTCTTCATCCTTCTTGGCGCCTGGCTTGGTCGGCGGGCCGACAGGCTTCTTTCGCCGCTGCCGCTCGGCCATGGCGTCGAGGAATTCACGGCGGAACTCCTCGGCTATCCTATCGTCGGCGGCGACGTCGTCTTCTTCGCCGGGATTGACTCCTCCTCCCGACGGAGGCGTAGGAGCCTCATATACATCCACTAGTTACAATGTTAGGTGGAATTACACTCAATGGGTAATTGATCAGGTGTGGGAAGTAAAAGGGGCAAATGACGTACGTCTGTTTTCTCGTAAGATCTCTTCTACAAGCTGGTCTCTCTTGACGTCGTCGCTGTTTCGCCTGTTCTTCGGGCGCCAGGGCTTGCCGTCTCTCCCAAGCCGGACTTTCTTCCGCCGCTCGCCGTTTTCATCGTCCTCGACGGCTAGACCTTGTAGCTTTCGCCTGGCACGATCCGTCATGGCTTCGTTGCGGCTGCGGACCTCGTCGCCGAGATCTACCTCGAATAGCTTGCCCGTCAAAGCGGTGTGTTTTTCCTCGCCTTTGTCGGCCGTCGATTCGGTCTGCGCTGCGCTTCCGCTTGGCTGATTGGATGAACTTGACACTTGAGGGCCCATGGCCATGTAATGTCTCTTAGCCAGTTCGGCCTCTATGTATTCCTCCCTTGCTCCATCAGCATTGCACGAGAGTGGGTAGTGGTGTTGAGGGGCAAAACTCACATGTGCTTGTTGATTATCTCCCCAGAAAGACCTGTCTGAGGCGCAAAGCGCTTGTTCGCTGCCACTATGGTTTGGTCCATGGCCTTCTTCTCTTCCTCGCGTATCATCTGGTTTAACTCGTCGTCTCCGCTGGCCGGACCCCCTGGTTGTGCGTTGTCTTCTACGCCAAAGGCGACGCCGCGTAATCTCGACTTCCGCGCATTGCGAAGGCGGAGTGCCTCGCGTATTGAGAGCGCCTCATCTCGTTCTTTATCTGTGGATGCCGTAATGGGATCGGGGGTTGAGGCTCGGGTGGTACTGGCGTTCACCGCATCAATGACGGGATCTATGGGGTTAGCTGTTGCTCCATCTTCGTCTTCGGTGCCATGCCGTTGTCGATAAGTCTTGCGTTTCTTCCCACGAAATAATACTGGTTGCGGCGACTCTGCATTCGGTGATGTAGAATTCATTATGTTTGTTTATGTATTTGAGGTGGCATTATATTGAGAGCGACAATGAAATACTATTTACGCAAGGGCAAGCTAGAAGACGAGGGTAGGTACTTAAGATGCCTTAGGTGATTAGGTAGCCTGGATTAGCGCGTACGTGCACTAAAAACCCACCGCAAGGGCCCGCTGCATGCCACTGCCGTGGGACGGCCTCTAGAGGGCAACCTGCACACTGCTAGGCCCATCGGCAAAAGCTTAATAACAAGCTCAATCATTATGAGGCTCTATCAACATTACCGGATCCAAGTATTCGCATAGGAAAACTGATCAAAATGTCGCAGAGGGTAAGTAGCGGCTTGCTCGCAATGACAGTCACAACTAAGAGATAATCCAGATCCATTTCCTAGTGCATGGCCGAGTCCAAGGTCCATCCGCCCCATGCCCTCACTTATTCACGACCGTTGAAACTGACGTCAAGCTAGGCGTCAACTTCCGCAGCTTTACGCAAAAGGAGGCCACGAAGCTGAGTCTAACGGGCTGGTGTACTAACACTGATAATGAAAAGGCAAGTTAGGTATTTAGCCGTTCTAACCACCGTGTACCTGGCTAATCCTATAATCAAGGTTGAGGGCGAGGCACAGGGCAGTCCCGACGCCATCAAGCAGTTTCTCAAAGCAATTGACCGGGGACCGCGCTACGCCCAGGTCGTTAAGCTGGACAAGGAACCTCGCGACTTGATAGAGGGGGAGACGGAGTTCGAGGTACGCCGCTGATGAAGGGTTTACTGCCTACCTGATCTTAGACGTGGGACTTGGCGAGGGAAATGGCGGGTAGATTGGAGCTGCATTCATATTCCGGTTAACAAATGAACCTATGTACAACTCAACAACCTAGCCTAGAAACCTCTCCCTTTTCTCTTTAGGACAGGCTTCTTGACCGCCCCAGACGTGATGATCTTCTTCGCCTTCTCTGCTGCGGGCTTCTTGACCGATCTTTCCTGCTCCATTTTCTGTTGCTCTTCTTGCCGCCTTTTATCCTCTGCCATTTTCGTCTCGATCTCTATTTTCCGGTTGAACTCGGTCTCCGTGACACGTTTCTCTCGGGCAGAGTACCCCTTTTCTTTCACCGAGTAGAATACGCCACCGAGCTCGGCGAGCCAGTGTGGATCGACCGAGGTCACTGTTGACATATACTCTTTTGACGTGAGAATCAGCTCATGATATACTACGTAATCAGGGAGAAACCCGAGGCCGTAGAGTGCACTGGTAGGGTGAAGTTGGACCGTGACCGAAGTTCGCAAGTTGATATACTCGCCGATACCTTTGACCTTGGCGGCTTGGTGATAATAACCTGAACATATGCATTTGCGAATGATATCCCAATCCGTACCACAGCTGACCATCTCCATTTTCTGCATCTTCATGATGTCGAGTAGCTGATCGCGGATTTCTTTCGCCCTGCGTAGGGATTTTGGGTGCAGGAAATGACGAGTACACCATCCATCCGAATGGCCGTTGGACTTCCATTGAGAGTAGACATGTAGATAGGTAAGGTGATCAGATTCGGGAACGAAGAACTTTTCCCGCGCAGCATCTGACTCCTCCTGGCGTTCTTTTGGCCGATAGAACACGTTCGGGACGGACAACATCGAGACGATGGTCAGCATCTCTTCGCTGCACCCATATTGTTCCGACATGATTAGGAGTTTTGCCAACGATGGATCCATGGGAAAAGCGTTCATCTTGGCACCTAAGTCTGTCAGTTCCCCAAGGTTATCTAAGGCCCCCAAAGCCCACAGGTCGAACATGGATGTGGTGATCGTGTCCTGCGGTGGCGGATCCATGAAATCAAAATCGAGAAGATCACGAACTCCCAGCGACTTGAGAAGCAAAACGGTATTGCTAAGGTTGGTTCGTTGGATTTCGGGAATTGTTTGGATATATAGTTCGTCTTTGAATGCCTTCTCGGTGAAGAGGCGAAATGCTCTTCCCGGGCCTGTTCTACCCGCTCGGCCAGCTCGCTGTCCGGCATTAGCTTGCGATATAGGCGTGATCTGTAGGGTATCCATTCCCATCCGAGGATTGTAAACTTTCAGTTTCGAAAAGCCCGCGTCGACAACATACATAATACCATCAACGGTCAAGCTTGTTTCAGCAATATTGGTTGCCACTATGCACTTCCGTACACCTGGCGGCGCCCTGTCAAAGATTTTGGCTTGCAGGTCTGCTGGCATTTGACTGTAAATAGGTAGAATGCTAAGCTCAGGTGGATCATTGAGGGCATCCAAACGCTCGCGCACTAGCTCGCAAGTACACTCGATGTCTTCTTGTCCGGTCATGAACACAAGAATATCTCCAGGGCCCATAGATACATGAATCGATAGAACTTGCTGAACTGCCTGGTCAACATAGTCCTCCACTGGTGACCGGTGAAACATAATGTCGACGGGAAAGGTCCTTCCGGGTATTGTGAATTCGGGTGCGCCCCCAAAGAAATCAGAAAACCTTTTTGAGTTCATCGTAGCTGATGTAACAATAAGTTTGAGATCTCTCCGCCGCTGCAGAATTTTGTTGAATAGACCGAGAAGCACATCTGTATTCAGGGCACGTTCGTGAGCTTCATCCATGATGACACATGAATATCTGTCCAAATCTCTCTCATTCAGAGACTCTCGAAGTAAAACGCCGTCTGTCATATATTTGATAACAGTGTCCTTACTTGTACAGTCTTCGAATCGGATGGCATACCCAACTGTGCTCCCCAACTTCACTTCCATCTCTTCTGCTACTCGTTTGGCAACGCTCATTGCTGCGACGCGACGAGGTTGTGTGCACCCTATCATTCCTTGCTTCCCATAGCCGTCTTCATATAAAAACTGGGTAAGTTGGGTAGTCTTTCCAGAACCTGTTTCACCCACCACTATGACTACCTGGTTATCCCTTATAACCCTCAATAAGTCTTCGCGCACGGCAAACGCAGGTAGGAATTCCCGCTGTTCTTTTAAGGTTTTGCTCTGACTGAAGTTGCTGGCGCCGTCATTCTTCTTCATGACTTCGCTGAATTTGCTGTTGCTATTCTTGGCTTGATCATCCTCTGTAGCAATAGGTAAAGCACTATCGCCCTCATCTTCTTTTACGCCCATTAGATTTCCTAGCGTGGTTCCAGCCATGTTTGTCGCATCTTGCGCTTGCTTTTGGCGCTCCCTTTGCTGCCTTCGCTCCTTCACAACACGACTGCCTTTCCGGCTGAAAACGGCCATGTCACTCTGATAATCCCGAACGGCGGGTACGGGCTCCAGCTGTTTCGTAAAGACAGTGCGGCCGTCGAGAAACGGAGGTTTTAAATCGTGTACCAACAAATGAACACGTGTACCTTCGTTGTCATCGTCAAAGTCATCTCCTAGTCCGCGCCGTTGAGCAACACCAGAGGTAAGCATACGATTCGTCTCCCACGCATCGTTGTCTTTCTGCCTCTGTAATTGACGCGCATTCATCTGTTTGCCTGCCTTCCTCTCAATCATCTGCGCTTCTCGCTGCTGTTGCTCAACCCATGATGTATCATACGAGCCGAATGGATTGTGCGAATCATCGCCGAAGATGTGCCCGCCCGTCTCATCGCCACCGTACCAGTCACGATCTAGGGCAAGCTGATCTTCTTGACTGACCAACGGTTCCGGCCCATCGAATTCGGTTTGCCTGGGAGTATTCGCATAGCTCTGTTGGCCGCGTGGCGTGCTAGCGCGCGAGTTGGTAGCATTGAGAGCTCGGCTATGTGAGCGAGACGCGTTATTGCTTCGGGTAGGGAGGGATGAATATCGATCGTCTGAGCGTAAGGGGTTGAAGTCTAATTTGCGTCGCTTGGGACTGAAGTTGCCATTTTCACGATCCATTTTCACGAAAGGAAAGTACAGCTTGAATGCGAATGAATGCTGTTGATTGACGATTCCCTTCCCGATTGTTGATATATTAGGATATAGAGGTGGTCGGTAAACATTATTAGCATGATTAATGTACATGTAAGTAAGAGCCGGGTAGAGCTTATTTGGCGCTCCTAGTACATGTAACAGGGTATCTGGCGGGCGGAGAATGGATAGTAATCGATAACTAAAGCCCCGCTAAATTTTGCAACTCTAAATCGAAAAATAAGGCATTTTCATTAAAGCTTCGACAGCTTGTACCTCTGTCGGCTAGTAATAGCTGCCTGAATTCCTACGACAGGCGACGACATAATTCCGACGCTATGGCGGAATCCATGATAACGACATCGGCCTGGGTACCACGAGGCTTTGCAGCGCCTTTCCCTTCGAAATGCAATTTCGATGATGCCGAGTTCGAGCGCATAGCAGAGCTAGCTAAATTGAAGCTAGATGACGCCAATGAGGACTTGGAGGAAGCAAAAGCAGGCAGAGGGGATGATGAAGATGGCACATCAGCAGACGGCGAGTCTGATGTCGACAAGAAAGATGCTGCCACTCCGAGCCAGGCCAGGAAGTCAGAAGTGTATGCGCCCTAACCGAGCATTCGCTCTCCTCGATTACATGTACTAATTTGCCCGTAGCATCGATATCAATGACGAGGATCTCAAAGAATACGACCTCGAAAATTACGACGACGAAGACGATGATGTCCATGGCCAACGCATGGACATGTTTGGCAACATAAAATCTCTAGCCTATTATGAATCAAACAAGGAGGATCCTTATATTACGATACCCGATGAACAAGACGAGCAAGAAGATCGTGAAGAGCTACAGATCCTAGCAACTGATAACATGCTGCTTGCAGCTAAGGTTGAGGATGAGCTGGCGCACCTTGAGGTCTACGTTTATGAAGACGAGGCCGACAACCTCTATGTGCACCATGACATAATGCTACCCGCCATACCACTTTGTCTCGAATGGCTGGATGTTGCAGTGTCAAAGCCGGGAGTGGATAAGGATGCGACGGCCAACTTTGTCGCGATAGGTACTATGGATCCTGATATCGAGGTGTGGGATCTAGATACTGTGGATGGCCTGTATCCTAACGCCATTCTTGGTCAAGGGAGCAATCCGCAGGAACAAGAGAAAAAGAAGAAGAAGAAAAAGTCAAAGAAGGCCAATGATGAATACCATGTCGATGCGGTTCTGTCACTAGCTCACAACCGGAAACATAGGAACTTACTGGCCTCTGCTTCAGCTGATAAAACGGTCAAACTTTGGGACCTAAATACGGCGAAGTGTGCCAAGTCATACACCTACCATACCGATAAGGTATGCTCGTTAGCATGGCATGCGGTTGAGTCGACGGTGTTGTTAAGTGGGAGCTACGACCGAACCATCGTTGCAGCAGATATGCGAGCTCCTGATGCAAAGACTCCGCGGTGGGGCGTCGAGAGTGATGTCGAAAACATCAAGTGGGATCCTCATGATCCTAATTTCTTCTACGTTTCAACGGAAAACGGTATAATACATTACTTCGATATCCGCAACATCCCATCCAGTCCGTCAGCTAGCAAACCAATGTGGACACTCCAGGCACACGATGAATCGCTGTCTTCCTTCGACATCAACGCTCATGTGCCTGGTTTCATGGCCACAGGTTCGACTGACAAGACCGTCAAGCTTTGGAACATACAGCCCTCAGGGCCTGCCATGGTTGTGTCGCGTAACCTGGATGTTGGAAGGATCTTCTCTACCAATTTCGCCCCCGATGCTGAAGTAGCTTTCCGTCTCGCTGTGGCTGGTAGCAAGGGCACTATGCATGTCTGGGATACGAGCACCAATGCAGCTGTCCGGAAAGCATTTGCTCACAAATTGGCAGATAAGTCAACAGAAAATGTAGAGGAGCGACTAGTTGGTGTAGAAGACAATGAAAGCTCAGAGGATGATCAAAGTGGGGATGACGATGACGACGACGAAGAGAGCGACGATTCCATGGATGAAGACTAAGTAAGCTCTGACCGGGTAAAGCGTTGAGGCTGAAAACAAGCTGCTCGATCGACGCACATCAACCCATGCGTAACCAACCCCGAGTACCGACCAAGCTCTTTGAAGTCGAACAACTGCGCACGCATGAAACCCGAACACAGAAAGGGGGAAGTCTTTGGATGAAATGATATGGATCTATCAATGGGTTGATGATCATCTTCCGTGGCCCATTGTTGTTGCCTTGGCATGTACTGTAGGAAAGACAAGAACTTGATGTGCGCATGTTTTGAAGTGCTGTATAACCGGGTCTGGGTAGCAACAAGGTTGTCGCATAGAGCTCATCAAAAATGTTAAAAATATAACCTGGGGAATTCGTCCCTGTCAACCTGACAACAGAACTGAAGATTATGGAAGCTGGTTATGAAACGTCATGCGCTGGCTGGGTCAAGCTGGGTCAAGCTGGGGCAGGCGCAGGGACGCTACGCTGGGTGATGGATTGTTAGTGTACTGTAAACTGATCACTGTAGAAATATTGATATCATGATGGATCATTCGCTAGTATAAAATATGCAGTTGGTGGCTGTAGGAAGGGAGAAGGAATATAGCACGAGACCAAAAACATAGCGTTCGGTTATGTTTATTCCTAGGTGGTTGGTTACAAAGTGAGGCAAATGCTGTCTAATATTAGTTGCGGTCTTGACCGAGGCCGTCTCATCCGCCACAGCCAACCGCTTTCAACCAACATATTCGGTACAACGTTACGCTTTCTGAGGCCGAGCGCGACAACTTGAGTTTGACGGTGTGATTATACATAGTACCGTATTGGTATTCGCTCGCGCAAGAGTGACTTAACAGCTGAGCTGTGAAGAGCGGGCAAGCCATCACTAAATGCATCAACCAAAGACAAATGGGTGGGGTTTTTTTTCGGTGTCTTTTAGGGTATTACCGTTGGAAGTACATGTACTACATACTACAGTACGACCCCAGGAGAATAGATTACAACTGCATGTAGTACGCTATCGTTAGCGGCGAACGGGTGGCGACGGAGAGGCGACGGAGAGAGCAGGAGCAGGAACGGCCAGGTGAACTTGAAACACTCGACATGTCAGCAGCCAATCAATGTGTGAAGGTGTGAAAACACACCTGCCCAATCAATGTTCTTCCTTCGACTTACCTCGTTGTCTCTAGACACCCTCGTCTGTTTCACGCTACAACAAACGTGCTCCATGTGGCGCGTGGCCTTTGTACTGATCTGGTTTAGGTACTTACATATGTACCCAGATACTACAGTACTTATGTCCAGGTAGGTAAGGAATGTTGGTTCACCAGATGCTATTCAGGAAGAGGAGGGAGAAATGCCTACATCATAGTAAGTATGTATCTATGGTATTGGTAAATATATGTACATAAATATATATATATATATATAAGTATAATGCGAGTATCTTTGCATAATTAGTTTCTCGACTACTATGTACCAATCTAGATCTTTATTACTTACTATATGTATTGGTGCTTGGCTCTGCTTGGTTTTACACTAAACATTACCAATGCTGTGGAGTTATCTACTACCTATAACCGATCAGCGTAAGTATACTTACAATACCTACAACTTGAAGTGAAGGACGCCGCCAGATGCCTAGCATTGCTTACTTTAACGCTTACTGCCCTTAGGAGCATATACTTATGCACACTTGGTATACAATTCAGAAGCCAAGGTATTACCTACAGGAGTCGGACCCTCCATCACATCATAACTGGCTGCCTGCATTGTCTTGTTTGCGTTGCAGAGAGGTGGCATAGCGTGGAGCGTTCCTAGTGAGCCACGTACAGTAATAAGGCGATGCTGGCTACCTACCTTATGTAGGTACCGTAGGCAGATGTTGTAGAACCTACACTCATCTGTTCATCACCTGCAGAGTCACATAGTACATGTAGGTACCTGAACGGTAGGGCAGGACAGAGATAGGATCACTCGCATTGAACTAGCAGCGCTATGGAACCGCTACTTTTGGTGTAGGTAGGCGAGTAGGTAGGTAGATAGGGTCTGGGCACGGGGACACTTAGGTATCTTCAACGTACTTACTGGTACGATAGAGTGAGTCTCCCGTAACTACTTGAGAACGGCTGTGCCGAGGGACAAAAGCGTTTCGGTTCCCTCAAATGTTCAAAGAAAATAACAGAGTCATGAGATGGTTAGATGTGATGTACGTGTAAGTATGTGGAACGAGCGCTCAACAAAGAGCAGAAAAAGAGGATGGGAATTTCAAGGCGTTCTGTTCGGGTAGGTAGCGAGTAGGTACGTAGTAGTCGACATTCAACAGATCCGGAAGTTGGTCCATTTGACCTGATTTGGCCGAGTCGTTTGTCCATTTGTCCTCCCCTGTCCAATCCTATCCATCCTCGCCCATCCTCCTCTTAAACCCCGGTCCGACTAAAATAGGCAGGGGACTCAAGTATCTAGTCACGCACAAGGGCCTCGCCCTGCCCGCCTATCATCCATCAGCCATTGACGCTATGCCCCCCCTCCTGAAATTTGTTTCCCTCGCCACCCTCCCTGTCGGTGTTCGCTGGCACAGACTGGCAAAAAGAAGGTCATAGTGTGCGCACTGGATCCAGATGCCACGACTGATTTGCCGGCCAGGTGGCCAGTCTTGAGTCAGATTTCTTCGTGCCCTGACAGAACCCCGAGCCCTAAAGTCTTGAACCATGTGCGCTCGCTGTACCTACATTAGGTGGTAGAACACTGCAAGCTCATGGATGTAGATACGGTAGCGAGGGTAGGTGTCGGAAACGCCCATAGCACGCGTGGGCCACTGATCGTGAATCCCGTCGGTCTCTTTCCTTACCCCTTGTCTTTGCTTGCCCCACACGCGGACGCGCACATCTCGGTAGTGTAGATTTATCGCCTGTAGGGTGACATGTACCTACACTAGACCAGGGAGAGGGGTGGGATCATGGGTGGGATCCTGGGAAGACGGTACAGAAAGGCCTTCCCATCTGGGGAAGCTTCTTATTGTCAGCGCGCGCTGTCCCTAAGTAGTGCTCGTTCTCATTCTACTTCGCTCTCATATCAACGTTTCCCAACACACCGGGACCTGTCCCTTGCTGTCTCTTCTATTATTCACTCCTTGACACTGGTATCGCGCTGAATCCGTTGATTCTTCCCTTGATTACCGCTTCTTTTTCACTTTTCTTTTTCGCAGGTTACGAAACTCAGACTCGCTGGGCTGCTCGATCGCAGCAACTCTCCTTTTGAATACAGAACCCGAGGACGAGCTGTTTTCTATTCTTTCACCATCCTTTCTCTCCATTCAGAGCCATCACCAGGAAACCTGGAAGTTTCAACGTTTTGTTCTCGTGAAACCCAACATACTCAAATATATACACACATCAACCTTGACGGAGCAGTCGAGTTTGTTGCGCCAGTACTCCCCAGAATACCAAACTTTGTCAATAAGTTCAGTGTTCGGGCTAAAGTCAAATCTCGAAAACTCATATATCCCTCTGTCGACAGAATCTGGATAGTTTCAGCAGGCACCTGACAATATTCCAGACTTTCGGCATTTGAGGAATTACTACAGACATCGTAAATTACCTCAGCTACAGACATTAGCAAATCACGACGAATCGCTCGCCGCCCGCATTCGGATCTCTTCCGGTTTCTATTGGGTTTCGGCATACAACAATTTTGCAGCTTTTGGCATCCTTTACCTGTCTAGGTTTCGATAGCACGCGCCACTCAAGGCGGTTAACCAAGCAAGCTCGTGTCATTTCTGTAATTTCTATCCTAAGATACGGCATGCAGCACGAGTGCATTATTGCAACTAGGATTTTGTGAATTCCCAGTTTCCTTTCTACGCAGAGAAGTAGCGCAGTACTACGTTGCCTTTGACTTTGACTGGGGAAACAGACGGTCACCAGACCATCTCGGCCAAAAAGACCACAGTAGCCGCCCACCTTCCCAATCAGGGCTCCCATCGTGAAGTAGCCGCGTGCCACAGCACGACGCACTTCTCGCACCAGCTACATCGTCGCACACCGAGGGACAAGGTATCACTGCCTTGAGATCAGTCTCGGCTTGAGATCCCGTTGAGTTCACTGTCATCCATCAACCTATTGAAAACTTTGGTTGTCTGATTCGCTCCGGCGCATCTCACTTTCAGCTTTTAAAATTAACCACTGTCCCCGAAACTCAAAGATTGAGTTGAACTATCTGTCAAGCGTCGCCACTGCATATTTCTTGATTTCTGGCAAAATCTCAACTGACCAGGCCTGTTTCGGTAACGCGCATTCCCATTCACTGGGATTGGAAACGAACTGATAAGACTACTTCATACAAGATGTCTCTTGCAAGAGCCTTCACAACACGGCGAGGGAAGCAGTCCTCGACCGACATGGGCATTTTACCTCACCGGAGTAACACGACCTCTCGGGGTCACGGACAAATGGGCTCCATTCGGAACAAGATCTCGAGTCCAATGGAGTTGACTCATACAACAAATATGCTTGCGTACAATGCGCCGGATCTTTACCCACGAGCAGCAGCAGCATCATCACCAGCTAGCTCCTCAAAGTCTGACGATGAATCTTCCCTTAACAGCCCAAGCACTGCGATGTCTTCTCCCCCTACCAGCCCGGAGATTCCATCAGCAGAAGGTACTTCAGAGTCTCCCGAGCCCAATCATTTGTCGTGCTATTTTACCGCTCCAACTCAGAAACCAGCGACCAACGTGCGTGAAGCACCGACCATTCCACAACGAGCTCCATCGCACACCAAGAAGGCGTCGTTTGAGAACCTCGCGAACAAACACGCTCGCTTCTCTAATCAATCGAGCAAGACAATTTCGACGAAAGCCAGCTTTAGTATGTCCCGGTCGTCATCTACTTCAACTGCAATGACGTCTGTATCATCGATTTCTCATACTCAGAAATCGTCCGTACATGCGCCGATTATCTCACCGACGTCCGCAATTCCAGCATCACCTACGCCACGTTTTCGCCGCTCTAATGATGTTTCCGAGTCCCAACATCCTTTCGGGCAGGAACTAGCTAAGGTATCCGAGCTAGCAGAAGAACTAGGTGTAAAAGACAAGCTACAGGGTATTGAAGATGAAGAGGAACAACTGATAGCTAAGGGTCTCCATAAATTCAAAGCGGAAGACTATTTGGCTGAGATTCACGACCTGCTATCATCATTTATAATACCAGAGCCTGTTCAAGCACAGCAGCCTGTGTGGATTTAAGCGGCACACAAATTGCATCAGATGGCAACATACTGAACCCATCTTGGCTAACGGTGCCAATTTGGCGATATTTCATTGTATATACTTGAACGACTTCACGAGTCGACGCACAAATTACTGAACAAAAGTTGAGATGGGGAGGAACTTTTGGGAATTGAGGTCAAACTTGTTGATTCATCGAAGGTGGTGTTATTTGAAGCGGCAATTTCAAGGCGCACTGGGGCAACACCTTTACGACCCAACCGACTACTCATGTTGGGAACGGGCGAGTTCAAACGCAGGTTACCTTTTTTTTGTATCTTGGTCATGGTCTAGACAGACGATTTTTTTTTATCCTAGTTAGCGAGAAATCTAAAGAAGTCACAGACCAGCGAAGTCGATGCAATAACCCGTTGTGAGAGCTTTCACCCAGTGTTCCACAGTACATGGGCATTTTGTGCAAAGCATCTAATACTACGCTCCAATGTTTACTCAATGACTTGACAAGGTTCCCGGTCCATTCATTATCAGCCTGATTTTCAACCGATGAAATTTCCGGGTCTTCGGGGTTGCAATATCCTGTACCTAGAGTGTTATCTCCACCAGCGATCCTAATAATGCCCGGTCATTGCCGTGCACCACGATTTCCTGCCTGCTGCATTTGCACATGGGCATCGTGCGCATACTATCTGCATAATGAGCCTGCAATATACAATGCACTGAAAGGTTCTCTGGCGCCTCAGCTCTGGACATTTCTATGCACCACCAACTTCCCTGTGATGTACGCACCTAGCTTCCACTGCTGTATTCGGATTACTATGTAGGAGAACCATGTCGGGGAAGGCGGGGGAAATCCGGTTTCCGGGAACATCTTGGGAAAGTTTCAAAAAGGGAATACATCGGATGGTTTTTTTTTTTTTTGGTCTAGAGTTGCCTTTGTTGCATCCTCGTCGTCTATGTACTCGTAGCTGATCACACCAAGTAATGTCCAGAATCAAGATAGGCGTCACCCTAGGGTCTGTAGTTTATTATGTATTCGACATGATATGGCATAGTACATCCATCCCTTGAACTCATTGTGCGATGTTAGCGTATGACGGTTGGACACCTGAGTATTCGTGTCTCAAACTACTCATTGTACAGAAGCAACGATATGTCTCTACTAATACTTAGCACTCACTGCCTTGCCTGAGTGGCTTAGACACCACTGTCTGAGATTATACACGGCAGTTCTTCCCGCTGTCTCACGTTTATTATATTGGTCTATCTTACATTAGCCTCTGTTCGATGACTGTGTAGTGACACAGGCGGCGACACTGAGTTACACCGAAGCGAAGATCTTCCTAATTCAAACTGAGTTGCTGACTTAGATTTATTCACAAGAAGAAAACAAGCTGCTATAGATTTATTGGGATCAGATATCCATGTGGTATTGTACATATACGCTAAATTCCCGTACATAAGTACAATATTGATCTGCCCAGCATCCGGTCCTTCCCGCTCATCAACTGACATGGTCCAACCTGGAAGATGTGCGTAAGACTACGCTTCACCTCAGCCCTGTAGCTAGTCGTTACCATACAAATAGATAAATATCTCATAACGCATCTCCCACTTGACCTGGCCACCCCCCTAGCCCATACAAAAAACGTCGGTGCGCTAATCACGTGATAATTTAATAACTTTACGAATATTGGTCGTATAGAATAATAAAATATACCATTAGATTCGTAATAAAGAGAGCTATTTAACGGTACCCTTTATTAATTCTTACGACTTATATTCGCGGAGTTATTAAGCAATACACTAAAGTAAGCGCTAAAATGATCCTTACCTAGCGCCCTTTTAGCGTATTGCTTAATATCTTGCTTAATAAATTTTATAAAAAATAGTAAAAAATACCGCTGGATTCCTTATTAAATAACGGATCTAATAGTATTAATTATTTTATTGTAGGCCCAATATTGGTTAAGTTATTACAGATTGAAACATTGGACTTTTATATAGGTTAAGGGGGTGGCCAGCTCAATTGGGTGGCCAGGTCAAGTGGGAGATGCGTTATAGAAATTAAATACTTATTTTCGCCAAAGTTTGTTCACACCTTGGAATCTAAAGAAGTACCAGTAACTTCGATCAGCCGCGCGTCATTCAAAGTGCTATTCGCGGAGGACTGCCAACTCGCCTTGTTGTCGTCTCCTCCGTCGATGACCTGGTTGTTGTGGGTGTAGAGTCGAGATATGAAACGTCAAAGGGAAATTTATCTGTTGTTGATTTGATTTCGTATGCCGCATTTGATGCGGCTATGACTGATGCCCAGTACGAAATTCGGTCATATCTAGGCAAAGTCTCAGCGCTCATTGATCACCATGTACGCTTGGACACCGGGTAAATGACGTTAAATCGGTGGGCCGACTTCTCACGCGCGTTTCAGATACCGAGATGGGTAGGTCCGTCGTGAACCAACCCGTCCAGTGACTCTTACTACCTGTCGTTGGTGTAGCCTGCTCATGACACAAGTGTACACTAGGCACAACCAAAGATGACGAGACACTCATCTTCGTCATATTCGCGGTTCTTAGTTAGGCGATATGTCTGGCACACCCACTGCATAGGTATTACCTAAAGGTATGTATTTACTCACTTGCACAGGGCAGTACAGTACATTGACACGGCCAGACCTTTACTCAGACTCTGTCTGATGCGAGCGCAAATGTACGTTTAGACGAGGATCATCCCCAGAGAGCCATGATAGCGCTCGTTCAGGTAGGGTGGCATCTTATAGAAAGAGAGCTTGGAACATTGCTGAGACGGCGCACGATATCCCGCCGTCGTACTGCATTTTGCAGGCACCGTTCATGACAGCCAGCCAAGCCCCAATATAACTATGCCGGGTAGAAGTAGCAATTGATGGCACAGTCACTCCGGTAATTAGATTAGACAAGGAATGGGCGCCGTGAGCCAGGCAAGGCAATACAAAAATAAAACTCTTGTCATTTCTGATTATAAGGTAAGGTAGGCATTCATGCCTAGTCGCCGCCTTCATTCGGATTTGCCACAGTTAGAAAAGGCATATATCATGTTTTCTTCCTGAGTGTCATTTTTTAGTCTCTACAAGAGGCTAAATTGTCGCGAAAAAGTGCGCATATAATCATAAATGTATGCAAGAATTTCCATAGTCGCATGTGATTATCTAGGTAGGTAATCAAGCAAAGAACATTTCGGTTAGTTATTCCACATGTCAAAGATGCTACCTAGGTGGGTAACTATATTTTGACCAATTTACGTTTTCAAAGCTGAGCAGGCGTTCTAAAAAGGGGGCATTTAGCGTTAAGAGCTTTGAGTGAAGTTAGTGGGCAGTATAGCGCTATGGCACCACTACAAGTAGGCTAGGTATGTACCTACTGCAGTAGGTACACCTTATTGGTGCAAATAGTACTACACTTCATCCCTAGGAAACATCGTAAATTGCTGCTGTAGATGGGCTTCACGATCGATGTCTTTCGGAAACTAGGTACTTAGCCTACTGCAATACGGTTTCAGGGCTCCAACTGGGAGCTTCATCAGGCAATACCCGAACCAACCGGACAATGATGAAACCCACAGCGACGTCCCAAATTCAATTCCATTTTCCCCATCGCCGAGCTAGGTAGAGATCCGATCGTACGGTTGATCCAACGGGAGGGCCATGGGCGAATGTTGCAGCCACGAATCTGAATTCAGCATAGCAAGCGAGCCACACCCTCGAACCCGTGCTCCTCCGCCCAATCTTCCCTCGATGCCACGCCTCTGCTCATCGCTTTTCCGTCTACCGTCTAAGCTCCGTCGGCGGGCGCGACGCCGCAGAATGACGACGCTCCTCTCGCTCCTTACCATCATTACGCTGCTTATCGTGCCGTTTTACGTCATCTACAAGCCACCACAAGCGTTGATCGCATACTTCGCGCGCCGCTGGCCGGACGTACTATGGGAGGTGCCCACGGATAAGAAGGTGGTGGCGCTCACGATCGATGACGCACCGTCTCAGTACACGGAGGAGATTCTCGAGGTTTTGAACAGTCATCAGGTTACAGCGACATTCTTCGTCATTGGGGGCCAGGTCGCTGGCCGTGAGGATATCCTCGCCGACATTGTGCGTAGCGGCAGCGAGCTTGGCAACCACGCTATGCACGACGAACCCTCGCGGTCACTCTCGGACGAAGAGCTTGAGAGCCAGATCAAGATGGTCCGTGAAAATATACGTATGGCCTACAAGACGGGTGAGGCCCCCATGCCGCCCCAATACTTCCGCCCTGGGTCGGGATTCTTCAGTGATCGCATGAGGAAGCTCGTGGCCAAGATGGGGTACAGGCTCGTGCTGGGTAGCGTATACCCTCATGATCCACAGATTCACTGGTCCTGGATCAATGGCAGGCATATATTAAGCATGGTTAGACCAGGTGCCATCATAATATGCCACGACCGGAGAAGCTGGACTGCGCCGATGTTGCGCAAAGTTCTCAGAGAGCTGAAGCGTGATGGATATCGGGTGATGAGCTTGACCCAAATGCTCAAAGAGACTGAAGAATGATATCATCTCTCGCGGCAATGAAAGTATTACAGCATTATGAATATTCCACGAAGATACCCTTAATTCTGTGACGGACGGTTGACCACTCGTCCACGGGTCTTTCTTCTCGTATAAAGGTTACGTATACATAATAGACTGGCTGAGAATCAAGCATTTGAGGCCAAACTGGGTATGTCTAATATAGCACATATATGCCCTCTGCTTGTATTGGCAGGCAGTTTGGGGTGTGAGTTGTTTGTATATATACATATGACCCTAATACTGTATGGGCTTCTGTTTACTACGTAGTCTATACTAATATCAGTGTTCGTTGTACTATGGGATGGATCGATAGGAAGACCTATGCATAAGTAGGTATATCACCACTCGCATCTGTCTAAGCGCCTGTTTCGATGCTTGATACATTTAGGCAAACATCTTCCTACACTAGTTCACCGAATATGATTGATTGATTGATCCATCGATCGTATACCTATGGTAGGTACTTATCCAATGGCCAAGATGCCAAATCGAATAAACGCGCGCTAAACAGTTGACAAGTCAATGTGAGGTCTAGAAGGACTGGGGTCGTTAAGAATGACGATTTGTGGGTCAAAACCCCAGGCGGCAGTGCGTTTGTTGCCTAGACAACAACCCGATTCCAACCAGCCTAGGTATCTACCTAGTAAACACTACCTACCTACCTAGGTACTATAGCTAGCATTGTACACTCCAAGGTAGCCTTGACGCTTACAGCTCCCCATGACATGACCTTTGAAGCTTACAGAGTCTGTGGCTTGATGGTTTCATGATATTTCATGTTATTTTATGATCGCTCAGATCGCTCATTACGCTATCTCGGCTTTCTCTACCGCGCACTTAGGCTACCAACGATACCTACTTAGACAGGTAGTGATACAAGTTTGAGAGGTACAAAAGAAGAAGCGTGCAAGGACATCGATCGTTACAGTTACATTCCAATTGTCGCGACGACGGCAACTGTCTCAAGAAACCGTCCATCGGCTTCCCGGCCGACTCATTAGCAACAATGGACGGCTCACATTCACTACCTCCCGAGTACTCCCTCCCAGGCTATGACGACGAGCCTGATCATATGCACATGGGCACAGGCCATTCACCAGCAGTCAGGTTGTTGACATCGATGGAGGACTCAATACCAGAAACCAGACCGTATGTACTCTCGCCGCCCAGCACAGTTTCTAATACACTCGCGCCGAGGCCCCTTACCACAAAAAAGGCCGACAAGCCAAAGGATATGGAGCAGGAAAAAAAGAAGAACGTGACGATATCAGCACCAGACTGCCTCGACTCGCTTAGCAGGCAAGAAGACGGACAGTCTGGCGCCTCACCTGAAGATCTATCCCCCAAGCGCAAGCCAGTGCCGAAGCGCACCAGAACTGTAAAGTTACAGAAGAAACAGACAATCAACCACAGCCTTGAGGCAGAAATCTTACAAAATCTACCAACTATTCCCGAAGGCCCATCACCAAGAAGAAGCTCTCTTCTCCAATCAGCGGAAGTAGAGGAAGTCCCTTCAAGTATAAGCAAACTATGTGACATAAGTGACTCACCAAGAAAATCTAACAGTATTCGACCGACGCCCCGTCGCTCGTACCAACCCTCAATTCGTTCGACACCATCCAGAGCATCCTCTATCCGCGACCCTCCTCATATACCATTACCAGACTCGGCATATGAACCTTTTAGGCAACGAGACGGTTCACCTACGCGACCTTGGACGCCGTCATCCAGATTGTCGGGTATTTCGGACTATGCTCGTCCACCGCCTACTAACATGCCCTACGAGCCAGCAGACCTAAACGGTAGTCCTCGACCAGGAACACCGTCCTCGCGTTATGGAGGAAGCCCGCGAAGGCCACTCCCGCCTGCCCCCTTATTCTCGGGACATACTCGCAACTCGGGTTACTCAGCTGATGATGCAACAGTGAGCATACCACTAGATGATGGCGACGATGTGTTTGGGCCAGACTCAGACATCGGAGGCGCTCATGCGTACCGGGAATCATTTGCGCAGTCACAGATGACCCTTAACGAGGAAGACGATCTCCAGACACCAATGACCGAAAAGGTTGAGCATTATGGTGCGGCGCCTGAAGGAAAACAGGAACGTCGTGGTGTTCGCGCCCCTGTTACCTCCAAGAAGGAGGTGCAACTCATTAATGGTGAACTCATTCTAGAGTGCAAGATCCCAACAATCTTGTACAGCTTCCTGCCACGACGCGACGAGATTGAGTTCACCCATATGCGCTATACGGCCGTGACATGTGACCCAGATGACTTTGTTGAGCGAGGATATAAGTTGCGACAAAACATTGGACGCACGACAAGAGAAACAGAATTGTTCATTTGTGTTACGATGTACAACGAAGATGAGATTGGTTTCACACGAACCATGCACGCCATCATGAAGAACATCAGCCACTTTTGTGGGCGTAATAAATCCCGTACTTGGGGTGAGTTGGGTTGGCAGAAGATTGTCGTCTGTGTTGTGTCCGACGGAAGAGAAAAAGTACATCCAAGAACGCTTGATGCGCTGGCCGCCATGGGCGTCTACCAACACGGCATCGCCAAGAATTTCGTCAACTCAAAAGCAGTACAGGCCCACGTGTACGAATACACAACACAGGTATCACTGGATTCAGATCTAAAATTCAAGGGCGCTGAGAAGGGCATTGTGCCATGTCAGATGATTTTCTGCCTCAAGGAGCGCAACCAACGGAAGTTGAACTCTCATCGGTGGTTCTTCAACGCGTTCGGCAAGGCCCTCAACCCCAACGTCTGTATCTTGCTAGACGTGGGTACGAGGCCCGGCACCAACTCGCTCTATCACTTATGGAAGGCGTTCGACACGGATTCCAATGTGGCGGGCGCTTGCGGTGAGATCAAAGCCATGAAGGGAAAGTACGGAAGCTATCTCTTGAACCCGCTGGTGGCGTCTCAAAATTTCGAATACAAGATGTCAAATATTCTTGACAAGCCTCTGGAATCGGTCTTCGGCTACATAACAGTGTTGCCAGGCGCCCTTAGTGCGTATCGGTTCCACGCGCTTCAGAACGATGAGACCGGCCACGGTCCTCTAAGCCAGTACTTCAAGGGTGAAACGCTGCATGGTCAGCATGCAGACGTCTTTACTGCCAACATGTATCTGGCCGAGGATCGTATCTTGTGTTGGGAGTTGGTAGCGAAGAGGAGTGAGAGATGGGTTCTGAAATATGTGAAGAGCTGCACCGGTGAAACAGATGTGCCTGGTAAGTGGATGATGATTCAGATCGGCTTCCGTAAGAACCAGTACTGACATATCGTAGACGCTGTTCCCGAGTTCATTTCTCAGCGTCGACGTTGGCTGAATGGTGCCTTCTTCGCTGCAGTTTACTCGCTTGTGCACTTCAAACAGGTCTGGGCCACCGACCATACGTTTGCCCGGAAAGTCTTGCTACACATCGAATTTGTGTATCAATTCATCCAGCTCCTCTTTACCTACTTCTCCCTTGCCAACTACTACCTCGCATTTTACTTCCTATGTGGCGGCCTATCAGATCCCAAAGTCGACCCGTTCGGTCACAACGTAGCGTTCTACATCTTCACGATTCTGCGCTACGTTTTGATCCTGCTGACAGCCATGCAATTCATTCTGTCGCTAGGCAACCGGCCACAGGGCGCTAAGAAACTGTACATGGCCAGTATTGTTACCTACAGCGTCATCATGCTCTACACCGTCTTCGCAACCATATGGATCATCGTTCACACTATAACATCGGATGGCGGGATCAAGGTCGGCAGCGGGACATTCACAAATCTGATTCTATCCATCACATCTACCGTCGGCCTGTATTTCCTCACTAGCTTCTTGTATCTGGACCCGTGGCATCTGTTCACTAGCTCGGCCCAATACTTCGCCTTGTTGCCCGGCTATATCTGCACTCTGCAGGTGTACGCGTTCTGCAACACGCACGACGTGACATGGGGTACCAAGGGCGACAACGTGATAAAAACGGATCTAGGCGGTGCCGTGGGCTCAGGCGGCACCGTCGAGCTCGAGATGCCGTCGGAGCAACTTGACATCGACTCGGGGTACGACGAGGCGTTGCGCAACCTCCGCGACCGCGTCGAGGTGCCCGCGCCAGGCACTTCGGAAGCCCAGCTGCAGGAGGACTACTACCGCAGCGTGCGCACGTACATGGTGCTGATTTGGATGGTCGTGAACGTCATTCTCGCTATGGCCGTATCTGAAGCTTACGGCATCCACGACGTCGGCAACAACTTCTACCTCTCCTTCATCCTCTGGTCCGTGGCCGTGCTCGCCGTCTTCCGCGCCATCGGCAGCACCACCTTCGCCATCCTCAACGCCATCAACATGATCGTCGAGGGCCGCGTGAGAATCAGCCTCAAGTTGCCTGAGTGGGTGCGCGGCGGCGAATGGATGAGCAGCATTGGCTCACGCGTTAGCGACACGGTGAGCGATATCGCGAGTAGTGTGCGCAGGTAACTGCTTCTGTTATCCGAATCGTCTCATGCTTCATGGTCACGTAATTGATGATTTGTTTCGTGTTTTCTGCTGTCATGAGACGGCGAACTTGCTTCGATGTACATCTCCGATAATGACGAAAACGGCGTTGGTGGAAGGAGTTCAGGTACCGTTCACGGAGTTCGTGTGCACATACTGCTTCTCTAGGAGAGGGTCAATTGGTTGGACTGGCGGCTGATGTTCGTTGTTTTTTGTGTGTTTGAACATTGTGTTGTATTGACTGGAGTTGCTATGGGCATGAGATATCTTCGCCTGGTGGAGGGCAACTTGTTTGAATGGGTTCAATTGGCACGCTACGCAGTGCGAGATAGAATTCAATATACCTTTCTTACTTGAATCAAATGATGAATTGATTTGAAGGTGACGTTTGCCTCAGTATCTCGGCTTCTTTATATTGTGATGTTTGTTGATATGTTGATGAAGGAATCGGTATGCCATGCACGCTAAACGAGGCGGAGGAAGTGTTGTCTCCCTTTTCCTGCCAATATAGACAGAGATTAGGATGGAATTGTAATTTGTAGGAATCTACCATATAGTCATTAAATGTAAAGCATCGTTCCAACCTCCACTCGAGCAGGCATCATTATTAGGTACATATTGATGCAAATGTTACAGACGGCTTTCTGAATACGATGGCTTCTCGACTCTGATCTTCCTAGACAAACACCGTTGTCCCTGACTTTCCTATTCTCTTGAAGCTGCCAGCTATATTGCGACAATAGCACACAAGCTGTTGGGTTTTCCGGCTATCTAACGTCAGGCAAACATACTCACACAGTACCGTCTCGCTATACAGCATGATTGATGCACTATCTAGTTCATCGGCTTCAAAGTATCGAAGAGAGTAGTCCTACCCCTATCGTACTGAAGAGTAGCGCTGACCTCCTCATCCATGCTCGCCAAGAACTTCTGTTCATTCCACTTAGGTTGCCAACCAAGGGGGAAACCGTTCTTGTAATCAATTGTCACACTATTAATTATCAGATATGACTACTTGCCGTCGTGGAATTACTCCTACTCACCGCGCGGTGTGCATCAGTCGCACATATTGACGTGGGAGAACTAGTGTCTCTGCAGCCATGTCATCACTCGTCCACTACAACCGCTGCAGTCAGTAATTACTCTTTCAGGGAAAAGTTTCGGGAGTTCTACATATTATCGAGGCACACTTGTGCCACCAATAAGCAATTATGACCTCCAGGAGTAACTAGAACAGGAAGAAAATGATTCCAGTGGTTACATACGATTTGAGCCGTGGGCTGTGTGACGAGTCCACGGGCGTGGAGGACGGTTGTGAGACTCTCAATCATGGCCCACCAACCTGCCTCGTGAGCAACGGCGAAATAGTAGCCCACTTCTCCGCTCGGAAGCTTCTCTCCTTGCATTATCTTTTTGACAAGGAGCACGTAGTAATCTGCTAGATCTGATATGTGGACAGTTATGAAATTCTATACAGCTTTAGTGAGTAGCAGGAGCATGGAGGATCGATAGGAAAACTTGAAGTTGCATACGCTGTTATCATCGAACTTATAGACTGTCTTGAGCTTCATGCTTGCTTTGACAATAGCGGGAATATTTTGAGACAGCTTCTTCCATTGGCCCGTTCCGGTTCCATCTATGAACTGGTTAGCTTATGATGCGGCCACGCGGCGGTACTGTGGGATGTTATAACTCACAAACGAATGGCACTCCAACGATGAAGCTCGTGACACCTTGCTTTTGTGCCAGCTCTGTGATAGCCGTGTTGGTCTAGTGGTATTCAGTCTCCCGGGTGATCAATCGACTGCATTTATTGAGTCTGAAATCATAAGTGCCTTACCACGCGAATCGGAAACCCGTCGTTCAATTCCTTCTCTAGCTTGTACACCTGATCACCGTCCTTGATGGTTCCGTATGGCCACCCACCCTCTTTAGAATAGCCCGTAGTTACTGATGACTGTCCAGGCGTCAGTGTCAAGTGCAAATATCTCAGATGTAGTTATCAGCTTGCATGGATGAAATAGGTGTCTTTCGCAACGACCGCGCGGCGTTTTCCCAACGCTGAAATAAGATGCAATGCCAATTGAGCCTCTATGGAGCTAGCTGTATGGATGACAAGGTCGACTATAAACTAAATTAGTAGAAATGTAGATTGCCATACTAAGGGTTTGCAACTTCATTCGACATACTTTCGTTCTGAAATATAGCTTCGGCTACTTCTTGCTCATCCTGCAGGTTCAAATGGAGCACATTGATGCCGAGTGGCTGAAGAGCCTGCACTTGCTCTTCTGTACGAGCAGCCGCGAAGACCTTGTTTTTTGGAAAATGAGTCTTTTCTGATATCAGGGTTGCAACAACGGATCCTCCACTGTTATGAGCGTCAGTACTAGCAGGTCCCATGGGAAGCATCAGTTCATACATGTAGCCAGCGGCGCCAGTAACTAGGATTTTGAGATCTGCCATGTTTGAACGGGGATAGCTTTAGTTATTTTGCGATGATTTATCGATATATGCTTGAGGGGTGGGCTTGGAAGTCCTCGATATTACGGCGATGTTGTAGTGCCGTCGAACGGAAATTGAAGCCATGGCTACTTTATACTCGACTCTATCTATACCGATATCCATCAACTGAGATTTTCTCAGTTGCGTATTTTGACAATGTCGCGCCTCATCAGGGGTTAGGAGATGTCGTTGATACGTGATTGGTAATCATTCCTAGTGCGGTCAAAGTAGTGTAAGCTGGTGGAAACCCGCGCGATTCCGTAAATAGGTACAAACCGACAAGGACAACAATACATTCACCTTCATACACGCTCATGTGCTAGATATTCTCCTTCCTGAAAGCAAGATGGAATCCCGCGGAGATGCTGCGAATGTGAACTCGAGCCGCCGGCTAGCTATCCCTCGCCGGTCTGTGAGTGTTTCCTCATCCTGGTTTCCTGCATGAGAGCTAATACTGGGGCAGTGCGACCAATGTCGGTCTCGAAAGGTGATTAAACTAGCCGACCATACTGCCATCTTTGTCATAATCGGATGGGTCAACTGATATCGAGATTTTGGAATAGGTCGGGTGTGACAGGGGTTCGCCATGCTCGAACTGTGTCTCGGCGAAGCTAGCTTGCACCTTTGGTGTTGTCACCCCAAAGACCACAGCTGCGAAACAAAGGGTGCTGATATCAGCGCAATAGTACGGTGATTCTGAATCAGTACTTTTCAGACAGCATGTATGCTGACCGGCTCCTGAACGTCTTAGTGAACAGAAAATCGACGACATTGCAGAAGGACTCGAGTCAATTAAAGCCTTGCTGCAAAACTCACATATTCCAATCAGCCAGGAATGGGACAATACTACGCCACACGTGCCGGAACTTCGTAAACTTGCATACCTAACACCTAAGGATTGTGAGATAAACCCATCAAAAGAGCCCGCAGAATGGGATCACCCGACTCAGGTCAACGACTTTGTCAAGACCGTCGTCGAGCACAGAGCTCTTCAAGAAGGTTCAGGGGCAGAGGAAAGCCACGTCCTTGCCTCTCTGAGAGGGCTTGCGCGTGCTCTAGAAGAATCAAATGCAATTCGTGACTTGTCGTTCCCGGGGGTTAAAGATGTGAAAATACAGGATCGTCGTTCGATGCCTCCCATTGAGGTCGCTGTATTTGCGCTAAGGTGGGCAAAAGGTCAGTAAGCTAATCCACCCATCATTCTTCTAATTCACTGATACTGAAACTTAAAAGAGCATAAAATGTTCTTTAGAATAGATTCACTCTCCCGTATCCTTCCTCTCCAAAGATTCACGGATATTTGCCAGAAGGTGTACTTCGCAGTCGAAGACTACTCCCAATTTGACTTCATACTCGCCAACTGCTATTTATCCTACGTTTTCTCCGAGTATAACACTTTGACCGGCAAAGATAAATACAGAGACTATTATAGACAATGCCGTTTGAACGCGCAATTCGCTCTCTCTCAGCTTCCGCTTCTGCTCCCGGCAACTACGGAAGCTGTAGCGACACTTACATTCGGAGTATAACGCACCTCATGATATCTCCTATCGATCTGAGCTGATCCCATACATAGGCATCCTACGCCATTGAAAGCTCCAGAGCCACGCTCGCCTGGACATATATCTCAAGTGCAGCAAACCTCTGCCAAACATTAAGGCTCCACCGTCTACCCAACTCAGACCAAAGCGGTAGCTCGCAGGATTCCCAAGCGAGTCTCTTTTGGCTAGTTTTCCTCCTTGAGAAAAGTCTCGCACTCCGCCTCGGGCGGCCATCAATCTTACGGGACTCCGAGATCACAACCCCTTTACCGAGCCAAGAGAACATGAAACGATGTTCCCAGACCTCGATAATCCAGGGGAAGATCTACGATGAATTATACAGTCCGCCCGGATTGGCCAGGCCCGAAAGCGAGCGCGGCGCGATCGCGCAGATATTAGCGACGGAGCTACGCGGGCTCATCGACGAAAATAAGCTCGTTCTTCAAGTACGTGTGCCCCTCTCTTGTTTGATGTTCCTTGCCCCATTAACATGGGCGATGAAAGAATTCATACTCGACTTTAGGGACCGAGCAGGACAAGATGCGCGATGTGTATTTCAAGATTGAGCTCGTCAAGCAGCTCTCGCTTCTTACGCTCGTCCTGCGCGCGGTTCCCGCACCGCCGGGCGCATCTACTAGTATCACGGAGGCGTGTGCGGCAACTGCTCTCGAGGCCCTGGACATGCACCAGGAATGTATGGCGGCCATCGAAGCCAACAAGAACGACCGGTTCATGACGGATCGATATCTCCATTGGTAAGCCGTGACACTGATGAGGCAGAACTGCAGGCATGACTTTGCGCTTACCATATTATATCTACAATAATCATCGTTACCTATGCCCCAGAGGATTAAAATCTTGCTAACATATTGGTGGGCCAGGGGGATCCTCCACACTCCATTCGTGCCATTCAGTGTCCTGTTCACGCGCATCGTTCAGCTGTCTGATAGCGCCGACCTGTTCTACCTGGATCGCTTCGCAGGGTCATTATATTTCGGAGAGTCTTCAGCGGGGTCTGTCACGCACCCTTATCGACTATACAAGTTACTATGCGAGGCTGCGCGTCTTTATATAAAACAGGATCCTCCTTCAGTCTCTTATGAGACAGACATGAGTTTCGTCGACCCCTGGGGTGTGTTCGATTTTGCGTCGTTGGGAATGGAGGCTAATAATGGAGCGGATAACTCCGGACTAGATTCGAATCTCAACGGGGATTTGAGTCTTTGGTTCTATGGAAATCAGCAGCTTATGGGATTACTCGACGATGACGTAATGTTTTAGGTTGAGTATATAATATTCACATATATCCCTAGGCATACTATTATAAATTTAAACTCGAAATATTCGAGGTCTTGGGCTATCCTTATAAGAGGATATTGACTTTTAGTGAGAGAAATAAGGTATTGGGTTTATTATAAGCTGATTCTCCATGGGGTCTACCATCACTGTATAATCTATCTAAAACTGGCGAAAGATATAACTGCCTCAATGCTGATTTCTAGTTGAAATTACCTCCTGTGATGCGAATATACAAACCGATCTACAACACGTTATTTCTTTTAATCCGATAAATACAAACCCATTACAACCAATCACCTATAACGAAATATCTGTGTGCGCACCATGCCATCTTCATCGCTTAACAAAGCTCCCAGAGAGGTCGTGGAAGGTCGGCGCGAACAGGCGGCGTGTGCCCCGTCTTCATCTGCTTAATGCCAACATAAACGACCTTGCGTTTGGGCTCGCCGACAAGCACGGAGCGCGATTGTAAGCCATAGTAATCCGAGATGGAGTGGGTAATCCAGCGCCTATGCATATCAAGCAAACAAGTCTCAGTTTTCCCGGCGTCAAAATGAATGGCACGTTAACGCTTAAGTGGAGAGCGAGAAATACATACCTAAAGGCACCACCATCTTCATCCCCGAAAGCATCGAACAGCATGCCCTCGTCCTGGGTCGCGCCGCTCCTTTTCTCTTCTCGACGGGCCCTTTTCCACTGGCCGCCCGCGGTACTAGCTTCAGGCCCTGCCTTGCGACCATGAGCTCCCCTGTCTTTCATCTTACCATCGCGCATAGACCCGTTGCGGCCAACGAACACAATCTCCTCATCCTCGGAATCCATATCACTAAAACTACTATCGCTGTCATCGGTCTTCAGATCTGGCACTGGCTCTTTGGCCATCTCGCGCTCTACCAGATACTTGCGGACCGGTTCTTCGAGGGAGCGCACCCAAGTACGCACGGCAGGTGTTTTCTTGGCGCGCTGACATAATTCTCGCGGCACGCGCCCGGCGACGCCTTCAACGCCGAGCGTGCGCGTGTGGGCCTGCTTCCGACGAGCGTGGGCAGCATTCCGAGACTCAACCTCGGCGCGCACACGCAATTCCCAAGCCGCCGCTATCTGGTAGGGGACATGGTTAACGGGGTGCGTGGGGCGTGGCAGATAATCCTGGGGTTCCGGTGGGACTGCGTTAGGAACGTGAAGAAGACGATCTAATCGTGGGAGATCTTGAGGTTAGTCCCAATCGTAAACCCATCATGCGACAATGGAGCGCACGCGCAGATATGAGAGCCAAAAAGAGAATTGATGGAGGGAGTAAAGGAGACTCGTACCATTCTCCCAGCGCCGCCGCTGCCGACTCCCCTCGTTCCCCTTGAGCAGCGCTTCGCGGCGCTTTAAGCTGTCTCGGCGCGAAGGGGGCCGAGGCGGCGGCGTGATGGCAGTGGATTGCGCACGCGGGTCATATATGCTGACGGAGGGTTTCTCCTTCTTTTTCGCATTTTCTTTCGTCTCGTCGAGCGGGATTGACAACGGGGCACCTGTGCCTCGAGCGAGGGGTGAGACGCTCAGGGACTCGAGCGCTGAGAGAGCCCATGATTCGATATCGAGACCATTGGCATTCGTCGGCAACGAGGGCTGGTTGCTAGGCTGATTGCTAGGCTGTTGCTGCTGCTGTTGCTGTTGCTGCTGCGCAGTGTCGTGAGAGTTAGCAAGCGCCGGAGGTGGCGGAACTGCGCTGAAGATAGCCATCTTAACCGAGGGGCTTCGCGGCACGTTGGACAAAGGAAAAACCTGTCGAGTTAACTTCACGGAATGAGAGCAAAACCGGCCACAATGATAGGTCTCGACGAGAAGAGTCCTGATGCTCTTATCACTCGCCTTCGGCTATATAGTACCTAGTAGTCATGGAGCGATGACACATCGGCACTGACTCGTCGCCAGCCCACAGGCCCCCTGTTAGTGCCCATGTACATGCAACATGTAGGCCTGTAAGAGCCCCTGTCTGCCCCTGCTTCTGGCTTGTTAAGACGATTCTGGCCAATCGGAGCCCTGATCAGACCCGATCCAACCACATTGGCCACTGTCTCACAGCGTACCTACCTACATAAGATACGTGTACCTAGGTACTTAAGTACATGCACACCATCTCCTGAGATCTCGTGCTTGAGAGTCCTGGTTGAGAGACCATACAATATCTCAATAATCGCTGGGCACGCCCTTATACTTTTTCCTTCCTCCGCCTACCTCTATCGACGTGGAAGCGATTTCTAGGTTGAAATTACCTATACACACGAATGAGCATTCTAGAAAACAGCTTGAAGTTGATGTCCAATCTCGGTACATCATAGTTGGAAATTTCATATAGTATGGCTTGAGTACCATGGTGTTCCTAGGTGAATGATATTATAATTATCTGGGAATACAATATCTACTATACAAGGGTTAACTAACAATCGAGAATGTGGAAATAAAGCGCGACAATAATTCAGCAACATGAATGAGTGAAAAGAAGCGAAGATAAGGAGATTTGCTCTAAGCGCCCCTCATCTGGTATATAAGTCCCCTTCTAGCATCGCATCTATCTTTCGTCACGCGCACTCAAATAAACAAAGAGAGGTCCTGTCCTTGACAGAGCGCCTCACCCCAGGCTATCGATCGCTGGGGCCCGAGAATTCTGCTGGTATCCCAGGTCGCGAATCAAACCAAGGCTTGTTCTGGCGTAGTCCGTTCTGGCTATCCCGTAGCCCAGCCGAACTGCCGCTACTTATGTCGGACCTATCCACGACCTTCCCTCCGCCAGTCGTGACAATCATACCTCCCAACCCCGGCCCCGTGCCAAGCGCTATCGGTTGTCCGTCAAGACCTAGACGACGCCCGCTACCGCTCACGACTTTAAACCCGCCGCGGTTATTGCCGTAGCGGGAATCGTCGTCCGACTCCGAGTCCCTCAGTCGCGTTTTATCAACGCCGAGCATTCGGCCACGAGACATGTAATTAGCAGCGTCTCCTAGCCCTCTGGTAACTCTGGACATGGAGCTTGCCTTCCTCTCGGGGAAAGAGGAAACCTCTCGCCGCCGGCGTCGTTGCCACAGGACAATGATAGCCACTAAAGTTCGCTGGAGTTAGTAATTGCTATCTTAGGTAAAATAGGAGCAGATTTCGCGAGTTATGTGTACTCCTGAGATATGCTTGTGCCTCTACAAGACAATTATGGCCTCCACGCGTGTCGAGAATAGGAACAAAATGACTCTAGGGGTGGCTTACAAACGAGCGTTAGTGCGGCGATGCCGCCAATGACCGGGGCAGCAATCCAGGCGTTGGATGAAGCGCTCGGCCTGGGACCACCGAATTTTGGGCGTTCATTGTCGTTCATGCTGCCCAGGCCGTCGTCGGCTCCAGCAGAGGCGGCGTTGGTCGGGACATTAGACGTAGCAACTCCAAGAGCGGCCATGCTTGAAGTAGGAACTACGGTAACCGGTATGGACACCGTACCAGGTTCTGGAACCACAGTCACATAAGTCGTAGACTCGGAAATCGCAGCGGTAAGCGTTGTGCTTATTACATCTGTACTTGGATCCGGATCTGCCGCCTGGTTTACATTGTTCGCGAGAAAGGCCGAATCGACCCCCGTCTTCAAAAAGACGTTCGCATCATCTATTGCTGTCTTCAGATAACAATTCTTGAAACCCGCCGACTGCTGAGGGTCAAAGCTAACGCCAGCACAAGCTGAATTAGCGCTACATGCACCGATGCATGACTCGAGCGTCATCTGGAATTGCTGCTCGAGGTCATTGCCATTCGCAATCTTGCCACACTGGAGGGTAAATCGGGAGTTTTGGCTGAGAAAGGTGTTGCCAGTTCCCTGTTGCGAGCACGAGCTTGTTGGGGGCGGCTGTGGGAAAACCGCCACCGCACCGTCGAAAAAGCGACTGGGTCGCGAGCGTCCTGGCTTCAGATTCCCAATAAGCACGCAGTCGCTCTTATCGCTGAATTGCGCGCCTTCACAACGCGGATTTTGGAAAGATGAACTGTGATGGTGCCATGGTTAAAATATTTTGTTTGGCGACTGGGGACTGGGGACTAGTCGTTTGGCATCTCGTCACGTACCATATATTGGTGCAGGTAGTAAGTGAATCAACATTTTGGCGGAAAAGCTCGTCTCCTCGGAGGCGAGTATTGCAGAACACGACGAACTGTTGCTGGTCTCCAATCGTCGTGCCATTACCTGCTGGGCAAGGCGCATGAGAGAATTCTCTCTCTTGTAGTCTTAAGCCGGGAAGAAGCATTTCTTGGTGTCGCTTCCAGGTGTAGCTGACAAAGGTAGCATATGTGCAAATGCGAGACGCGACACAGCGAAAGTTTCTTTTAGTGTAGCTCAAGACGTAGTAAAAGAAATAAGAATTAGGAACTGCAACACATTTTTAGCAAAGGAGACCCAGGAAACGCTTGTAGTGGCTCAATGGTAGCTTATATGGGGAGATAGAGGCTGCGGGCACTTCACAAGTAGTATGGCGGTTGAACAACACTGATGGTGTTGTAGTCGTCCTTTTCCGTCGACGATCAGGAGCTCGGAATGACTACATCGTGTCAAAGCACCCGGCTTGATCAAGCTACCCAGGCAAGAAGTGATGAAAATATTGAGCCCCCACGCCACTCGTCGTTTTCTTTTGTTGGCTAATGTCTTTTCATGGCTGCGGATAATATTCGCCATGTTGGATCGACGGATGTACACAGGAACTCCAAAATCTGAAACTGTGGCAGGTGAGCGGCACGTCCTGGAGCATGCAATTCAGATCCGTCCCAGATTCGATCCGATTGGGGAAATATGTGCGTGGAGTTACAGTTCACAGGGTTACCAACTCGTGGTTTGCATGAGGACAAGTCCGTCTTGCATAGCGGCGATGTAAAGGAGGGGGGGGGAGGATTTTTCATGCTATATACAAGAGTGTGTTGGAATGCAACGCTCAAAGACGAATTGCCGATCCGATGAATATGTCAGAGTGCAACGACATCTGTGGGTGAATGTAGCTATGAGACGAACGGGATGTACGCCCTTAGGGATCGCAATCAAGAACAGGGGCGAACGTGAGCCATTACGTTACTTCGTAGATCCTCAGGTGCATAGTATTGTGGTCACCGCCCTGCAGTCACATTCCTTTCCATTCCTGATGAAGGGTTCCATTCAACACTTGAGAACTGATCAGATATCTGCATCAGATGAATGATATGCAAACCATTACTGCGGGGTGAAGAAGTAATTCAATGATCGACAATAGAGTGTTACTGCTTCTAAGGGCGCAAATGGCAATAAAGCAAATGTTAGAAAAAGAGAAGAAATCGTTGGTTAGAATTCACGATAACGAAAAAGCTGACGAACGCATTGACTCGACAGTTGCCAAAATAGACTGACGGGTCAACTATTGAAAATTAGACAAATAATGAGGTCTGATCGTCTTCTGTGGTAATTGTTAAGGATGTAATCAGGTCGCAGGCTAAACCTCAAGTCATCTAGCGAGCTGTATATACACAAATAATCAAGCTCTAGATAGGGTGGATAACCAGGCACTTTCTTCCATTAAGGAAAGCTAATTAGATTACTCTTATCAATAAAAGCATGCATGGGAAAAGTTGGTCCGTGGCTATCGTGTACCCGAGCTACCGATGCCACCCGGTGCAAGTAACGGCTGGTTTTCACCGACGCCTTGTACGCTCTCGCGATCAAGCGCTCGTTCAATTTCTTCCTGTGTTTCTCCATATGCGTGTAGATGGGCTGAATACGGGCCTGGCGATGGCAGGACTCTTGGTGTTGTACGCCGGTTATAAGCAGGCCGTGACAACGGTGGTGATGAAGGCGAGTGACTTCTGCTGTTTCTATAGGACGGCCATTCATATCTAATGGCCATCGTCAACACAATACCTTGCATGATCGCAGTTAGAACATAGACCCCCCAGGAACTCCAGCCAGCCCAGCCCAGACGTGCAGCAAGGCTAGCTGCAAAGAGAAGCCCGCCGGGTGTTTGAATCGTCATCATCAAGATACTCAGGCTACCTGCATGTTTCAACTTATATGTGGTCCAAATCTGGGGTATGTATTGGATGCCGGCAAGCGCCGCTGCCATGATTCCCAGGACATTGGCCCATGTACCTAAGTAAGTGGGTGCTCCAAAGGCAAGGGCGGCAGAGACGATGACCACGAGAAGACCATGGATCAGGCAGACCCCACCCACCGTGAGAGCTGTTCTCCAGGAAGGCTGGTCAGGATCACGCTCAAGTTCTTCGATGGTAATGTCGGCGTCATCGCGTCGGAAGAATACTAGGAATAACACGAGACTATTATCTTAACATATTAGCGAAACCAGCAATAGCAGCCGCTACCGATATGGGAGCGAAACAATGTAGGTACTGACATGGTAGCGAAGCAAACCCACTGGGTTCCTATCTGGGCGATACCTAACAAACCGGCCGTGCACTCGAAGGGGCTGACCTCCTTGCAACACGCAACATCGGCCCGCGATTCGGGAAGAGACAGTATGTTGCCAAACTGGGCATTGGCAGAAGTCACACCAAGCAAGACAAAGTAGGGAGATATGCCTTCAGAGGAGCCGCGTGAAATGATACGGTAGTGCTGGGTGCTGTAGGAGAGAAGGATACCGAGGAGGATGAGACTAGACGCATAGGTAGTCAGTATCATTGGCCGCTCTAACGCGTCGTGTCTGGAAGCACTTGTAAATGTCACCTACATGGAAATGAAGAAGTTCGTGAAGCCACCCTCGCGGAGCAGCTGACAACGGTCTTCCATCGGGGTATATTTACGACGATGGTGATGTCGTGTTCGGTGAGGATAACTATGCCAGTATTGGCACTGGCGAACGTATGAGGCGAAGCACAAAGCACAAAGCTCAAGCGAAGAGATGGTCGTTTGCGTTTCAATCTCGGCGGCTTATTGAATATGGATGAGTCTAGAGAGGCGGTCGGTCGGACGCAGAGGGAAGCGGGTGATCGACAGTAATAGTTCCTACCTACCTAGTCACTTGAAGTAATCAGGCGTCTGGCTGGGCTCGGCTGGAACCAAGCATGACAAGTTGAAGCTAGTGAAGCCTGTGATCGAGATTTGCGCACAGGACCCGTACTATGTAGATGGGTTATCATGGCATGCCTACCTACAATGTGTAGCTGGAGGATGTGACAAGATGTTTAACGAAAAGTGACTGGGAGAAACGTCGTTGGTCATGAGCTCCCGCCCAGGATTTGATGAAGCTTCTTGACCAGCAGAACACATGCCTTTCGTTACAAGGCGTTCAGTTAGGTACCTACATTACCTACTGATGCAGGTACAGTACAGGTGGTACTACCAGTCTGTACCAGGTAGGTACCTAGATAGGTACTTACATACTAACCGAGGTACTTACCTACACTGGCACTAGGGTGGGGCGTGGAGGTACCGTCTTAGTAGCGCTAGGCGAGCCAATTCACAATGACGTCCTGTATGGCCCAGCTTCTCCTAATCGATAAGATACTTGCTCTACTTACGATGTAGTATAGCGTACCTTGTAGGTACTCCTACTCAACATCAAACTCAGGTAACAACCAAGTCCTGGGCAAGTTCTCCTGGTGAATTCAACATTAGGTAACCACTAGACTAACATTCTTAACCTTGTGGAATGCGACGTGAATGTAGCTTTCAGCAAGGATATGCGCAAATGAACCAGCCGGCCGGTATCCTTTTGCAATGGAAACGCAGGATGGGCCGTCACAAGACAGGGTCAAGCTTGTAGCATCAACAGGAGATATCACCACCGGTTATAGTACTTCATCAAAAGCCACAGATGGCGATACCGAGACCGCCAGATCACAGGACGGCACTGTTAGCTACTTTGAAAAGGTACAATGGACCGCTGATGGCACGACGCTCTTGGCTTCCTCTTCTACCAACCTGGTATCAGGGTATATCGTGCCCGAGCATCTCCTTACGGCAAGCAGCGAACTCACTCTAGAGCCACAAGCAGCTGTCCAGCTTCCCGAAACAAGCATTGTGTTGTCAGGGGCGCCATATTTCTCCCTCGCCCAGCCTTGGACACAGCAGCTCCTAGTTTCAGCTCGGGATCATCCTATTCAGTTATTCTGCCTTACCCCCTCTTTATCCTCTCCGTCTTCGCCAGCAAGTACACACTCTCCTATATCTTCCTACCCTTTCACAAAAGCTCGCAGCGAAACATTCCTCACTGCAACGTCCCTCATATGGCCGTCACCCGGCACGCATTTCATAGCGGGTAGCCGTAGCCTTCTAGCGCGCTTCGACATACAGCGCACAGGTGAGGAACCACTGACACGGATCCGCACAATTCCTTCAGAGCGGCATCTATCAAAAGGAGGTGGTGTCGGTATGCGAGGTGACATTTCGGCGCTGGGCGGGCAACCGATGGACGCGGGTCTCGTCGCGGCAGGTACATGGACCAGGTGGGTTGGATTGTACGACTTCACCCAGGCCGGCACGTGTGTCGCGACGTGGGGTATTGCGGCCGCACTGCGCGAAACTGCTATGAATAATGAGTGGAGCCAAGAACCGAGGGGAATAGGGGGGGATGGCATTACTCAAACTATCTGGAGCCCTTGTGGGAGGTACCTTATCATCTGCGAGCGTAAGTCCCGCGGTGCTCTAATATACGATGTACGCGTCACTGGGAAGCTTCTCGGCTACTTGACGGAACGTGACGCAGTAGGGAACCAGCGGGTAGCTTGCGACGTGTTCCCTAGCGTGAACGAGAACAGCGGCTTCGAGGTGTGGTCCGGTACGTCGAATGGTATAGTGAAAGTTTGGGAGGGTGTTGGAAGCCTGGAGGGACCTCACGCGCCCGCGTGGGAATGGGTTGCCCATCGATCTACCATTAGTAACGCATGCCTCCATCCTAGCGGCACGGTCGTTGCGACGTGTGCTGGTTCATGGGAGTTTCCTGATGGAGACGACGAATTACCGGACGATTCACCCAGTAACAGTGACCAGAGCCACAGTAACAATTCCGAGAGAGGCAGCGATGTTAGCAGAAGCGACTTTGAACCTCATAGTACGGCGAGCCAGATGCCTTGGATGCACAGACGAATTAAAGAAAGCAGCTTGAAACTTTGGAGTGTTGGAGATGCTCCAACTATAGCCCAAGGCGCTGAGCATAAGTAAGGTTTCACGAGTGAGCCATGATACCCAACTTCATAGCAATGAAATAGATGTATATATCTCGTAGCCAGCGCAGCCCCATCAGCATTCAGGACTTAGTAATAGCTGCTGTTGCAGTAAACAGTCTGAATCTAGCCAATGATGGGAAGATAAGGGATCGGCCCTTTTGTAGTACATCTTTTGAACGGTCAAAAGCCGAAAATCCGACAGAGATAAGTTGGTTACTTCCATGGCATCCTCAACATGTGATTAACTCTGCTCAACACACTCTCGCCTCCCATTAATTCCCGGAAATTCTGCATTCGCTCCGAATCCGTCATCAACATAAATGTAGATAAGCCACACTTGGCATATACGTTTGATTCCCTCGAGCCACCGCGCCTTGCCTTGAGACGGAAAAGAATAGCTTGCGCTGCGTATGCATTAAAACCAGCCAGTCGAAGAAAGACTTCCCACCTTGTCTCATCGTGAATAAGATATTCCTGGATGCTAGAGGCTTCTGGTGTATGCTGAACGACAAAAGATATGAGCCATTTTGCCAACGTGGCTTCTCCGCCTCCGACGTAGAATACTTCAACATGAGAACCAAGACTTGTGAGGAACGCAATAAACTCGGCATATATTTCAGTCTCTGAGACTGTGAAATCACGCACGGCCTCGTCTATGGTGTTACCTTCAGACACAAGCACGATCAATTTCTCGTAACGTAACGCCGTGTGCGCAATTCGTTCACGTAATGGCGACCGTCCCGCGTTAGCATTTACCGGCTTTTGTATGGCTTTCAACAGTGTTGTTACTATTATTCCCGTAGCAGGGGAGATTATAATGTCGGCTTCAGCCGTAAGGGGAAGGGCAACGGAGGATCTTGGTGCAGGGTAGAGGCTTCGGGCGGCTGTGTCCCAGCGACTGAAATCACGTTCGATAATCTCAGCAGCGGGATAGAGCCGTTCAAGCATAGAGAACAGCTTTCGGCTGAGAGTCAACCCCTTGATAAGCTTTGTGGGCCTGTTTGGAATCATCATCCCTGGGCATGGAGTTAGCAACTTCTTTGACAATCCTGGTGTTTTTGGAAGGCTAGAGTTATTTTCTTCAGTTTGGAATGACTCAGAAACTGGGACCAGTTCCAGCGCGGCTTGGGTCCCTGAACTAGGTACAAAGAATTCGCTCTTGTTGGATTTATGACGTTTAGCTGAGCGTATGTTGATATAATTGGAAAGCAGAGTTGCCACGTTTAGGTTTGATTCCGTACTAGGCAGAATCTTAGTATTTCCGACCAGGTTTTCTATCGGAGCGTGTTGTGATGGCCTCTTATGTTGAAAGGGTACTATAAGGTCAATAGACTCATTTGAACTTGGCGAAAGACGCATATTCGTTTCAAGTTGACTATTCTCGAGCCGCCTTTTCCTAGCAAGACTTGCCAAACTGAGCTTCGCATCAGGAAGTGATAATGCGACCTCAAAATCGTCAATCTCTGACTCATGTAGGATAGTCAACCCCGGTCGCTTCCATACGTAGTTCTCGCTAGTTAGTATCTCCTTAGAATCTAGAGATCCGAGAAATAGGGACCAGCTGTTCCCGCAGTCGAACTCTTCCTTCGTTAATTCGCGGTAATTAATTTTTCCCAAAAACGGGATCCAGCGAAGTTTGGAGTCTACTCGAGGTTCTCTCGGACAAGGAGGTACTGCGATACTATAGAACTCACACAGCCACAGGAGATGACTCCGAGAATCCGTAGTTAGGCTCTGCCATCCGGGTTCTGGAAATGAAAAGTCCATATTCGGTACTTCAACTCGAGCTATGGCATCTGCAATGCTGATTTGCTGTTGCTCAAGATTCTGCCTTACTGCTGCCGCGCTTTCCAACATGGCTATCTCAAGGTCGTGATCAAAAGCGTAATCCGAGTTGTCAAACTGGGGAGCATTCATGTTGAAGGAGTTTGAGGGGGATATTATATGATCGGGTACCATACTCCTCAGCAGGTTTGGAATATTGTCATGCTGTTCATCAAATGACTGAGGCAGTGATGTAACAGGGGATAAAGGGGTTTCCATTCTAAACGAGCGAATTTTAGGCCTTGCGTCTCCAGTCGCGGGCGGAGCAAGCAACGAAGGGAGTACTGGGGCGTTCACATTGAGTACTTGGGGCACATCTTTGCTGAACTCCTTCTGCAAGATGACGGATTCTGCAGCCTCAACATCGTCGCCAAGCATAGAAACTAAGTCGGACGCAATTGGAACTTCACAGACATGGGGTTCTGGGATGAAGTGCTCTTCAGACCCGCTAAATGGGCTAAGTGGAGGAGTGACCACTAAGTCACGCACAAACTAAAGCATAAACCATATAAGTCAAAGGAATTTAACATCCAGCTAGAAGTCGAACATACTATTCGGTGCGACCTCTCCTCGTGGAATAGCTTGCATCTCTCATTGCTAGACCAGTCATCTTGCAGGGCATAGGCGAGGTGATGTATTGCCTCCTTGGGCACATCAAGCTTTTCGCGAAGGACAATACGCTCGAGTTTCCGCCTAAAATGAAGCGCAGAGGCAGGGAAATGTAGGCCCTCATCATTGTTCATGTTTAGCCTTTCCAATGGAAACATCTCAGGGCTAAGGGCTGCCCGCCGTTGCTCCCGTATAGCCCTAGCAAGCTTGCGACAGTCGTGATCTGGGTCGCTAAACAGAGCTGGTTGGTCAAGCTTTAAGCCCAGGAGACGCTCACGTGCTTCATAATGTGCTAGCGGTCTATAAAAGAGATCATTGAAATCAGACCCATCATGATGGAGGGCTTTAGCTATCTGGCTAGGGCACTCTTCAGGGGCCCCGAGCTGGTCTTGCAAGTCCAGGGTCGGAAGATGGAGGAGAGGAAGAGAAGTGTCAATTGTCAGACCACTAGGACCCGCGTCTGGAGTGAGCTGAGGGACTGAATCGTGAATCCGGAAGATAAACGAGAACGGGTCGATCTGGGAATCGATTGATAGACCATTGTCCCTAGCATATTGATCTGGCTGTGAACTGGTATCGCTGTCATCGCCATCCATTGTCACGGAGCAGGGTTGCGTGTTCTGTAGCGCAGGAGCTCGGTAATCGAGATCAGATTATTCTATATGTGAATCTGAGACTTCCGAGCTACCATTGAGTGTGATGACAATAGATGAATAAGAAAGCCTTGATATCACAGCGGGAGTCGACGAGAGTGTCTAAGTATGTACCTAGGCACCTCCTTGCCTATGTAACCTACCTGTTGGATAGACTAGGGCACTGAGGCCGAGGCTTCCCAGTAGACAAGAATGCGAGCAAATACATGGCGATACATGTTCATATATGCAAGAAAGTAGGTGCGATAGACAACCCGCCAGATCAAGAAAGAAGGAGCCCTAATACGGTCCCTAGGCTACTTCCAAAATTTCCCAAGTTTTCTTAAGTTTTCTTGGGTATGGACCATAGCAAACAGGTTTCACGTGCAGATAAGCGATAACTACATGTACTTAGGTATTGTCATATGCACACGTTCCACCTCAAGTTCCAGACATTTACCAAGGGGCCGTCAAGAGTGAATACTTAT
Organism: Xylaria bambusicola; assembly: GCF_022495145.1. NCBI lineage: Eukaryota > Fungi > Ascomycota > Sordariomycetes > Xylariales > Xylariaceae > Xylaria > Xylaria bambusicola. The sequence goes on from NW_025953578.1 coordinate 406,095, forward strand.
ATGTAGCAAATAAATCTAAAGGCTCGCGAAACATCGCACCGACATCTATGTTCTGCTCTAGGTACCGGTATTCATCTAGGAGTCCCCATAACCAACACCCCAAAGCTCGGCGCTAAAGCCGGCCGGGCCTCCGGGCCCCAATGCAATGCCGCATCCGGCAACTTACAACCTTAGATAACATGAAGACGGCATGCGATCCTGAACACCTTGCTGCATTGCATATGTAAACCACCATATTTCATTTCTCCTTGAGATATACACATAAACAGCACTCTTGGTGTTGAGTTTGTGAGGGCATGGTCTTGTCCGGTTCCCCAACGAACCCTGTACTCGTTGATAGAACCTGGAGGTGCTACTAAGCCTGGACTCTCGCTGCGGACTTGGTCACTTCAACGGCTTGCCCACATTTCGAGTGTCTTGAACTGTGTGACCGTATCCGGATAATACATGTATACGTGGGATTTATACACCACAAGCGCTACTGCGCTCTAGAAGGGCCGATGGCTTGATATTAATGCGCCACGATCACGGCGGTAACGCTGTCGTGTATCCCCAGCCAAGGAAAAAAGGTTCACCAGTCCTTGAACTCAGCCGAAATCCGAATCTAAAGCGACTATTCCCGAGCCAGCGAAATCATAACTGTAACTATAAAGTTCGTACTGAGACAAGCCGCCGCATCCAGCCACATCGCTCCTGGGTCAATGCCGCCCTTGAGTTTGAAACAATGTCCTTGGCCAGCGTGTGAATCCGCTAGCTGATACCGTTTTCATATCTTCGGTAACTCTGAGAGACCCGAAGATTGTGACTTGTCAGACAAGTATTCATTCATGTACTGGCTTCATCCCCTTGCCCCCGGTTAAGAACTCTGACCACCTACATAGCTCAACGTCTGCTTAACTCCTCATTTTTCAATATGTCGTCAAGAGGCCTTATCGCCCGCGGAGTTCCTACCCTGCCAAAATTATTCAACTACATTGTAATAACAATCATACTGCTGTCTGTCATTATACTAGGCTTGGCTGCCCATGCTAGAGCTCTCTCGGGCAACTATTACTACGAATCAGGCGTCCCGGGCTTCCTTATTTTCGCTGTATGTATCAGATTTCTCCCGACTAGATGTGGTTGAATCTAATTACTCTCCTAGTCAATCTGGACTTGGCTGGTTTACGGCGCTGTGCTCGCTGTAGCACAGTATGCGCCCCAATTCTACTACCGCATTGGTGTCTTGGTTGGTCAGCTTTTGTCTCTTCTGTTCTGGATAGCAGGCTGGACGTGGGCTGCTTCCTGGGCCGCTTATACACTGTCCTTTGATAATTATCGTTCTTACGAACCGATCCGCGGGCACTGGAAGACTTTTGGTCAAACAACAGCGGCCTGTGCGGGAATTGGTGCCTTGATATGGGTCTTATGCGTCGCGGCTCTTATCATCTTCTGCACTGCTTGTATACGCAGCCCATCCACGTCGAATAATAACGTAGAGCTTGCGGATGTCTCGAAACAAAACGCGCCCCATAACCAGACGACAACAGCTCAACCTGCATAGAGTAATACGTCTCTAGGGATCAAACACAGTCGCCTCATAGTGGCTAATATGGGTTCCCTGATTGCGAGATAATCGGCTGTTTCTTGTTACGCTTAAGCCCTTGCCAGTTTGCGTACTTATCATCATCGATATGGCCACTCGAGCTATGTGGATAAATCCAATAAAATAATGAAAGGACAGCTTTATTTGTCTAATCTTAGGGTCCTTCGATGGTATTGTGGGTTTTTAGAATAGTGTTTTATATAGACTATAAACCAAAAGTTGAACGTATTTTGGGAGCATGCACTCGTCAGATAATGTATCTATCATCGATTACCAACCTTATGCTCGGTATGTACTAAGGACTTCTAGTAGTAGCCGAGCATGAAAATATCAATTCCATATACCAACAATACTAATTCACAGTCTTCCCCCTTCCTTCACCCTTGCGGTCGTGTCCTCAATGACACTCAACTATCACACAAGCCTACTGGGCAATTCAAAGCGCTAACTTCACGTGAGTTTCACATCGAAGTAGGTAGATAGTACGAAAAGCCCAGCCCTAAAAAGGCGAACCTCTTTAAATCTGTTGGCCAAGCTTCCGCTCTATCACTGACTTTGAAATGAATGTCCCACCAATTCTTGCCACTCTAAAATGTGCTCTGCCATCTCAACACCCAACCTGGAAATGTCGATTATGTACACCGTACGTTTAAAAACTGATGCGAAGTCTACCATTATCATGGCCATGTCTTCCCAGTCCCATGTAGCTGTATTTAGAGAACGAGTTTTCTATCAGACACACACGCATTCTCTACTTAGAGCAACAGTGTAACACTGCGCGCAAGACGAGCTTTAGCTAGTGCTCCATACCAACGTGAGGATATGATACAGAGGTCCTCAAGGCCGAAAAATCGGTAAATCTCGTCTTCCATCCGGCTCCCCACCCAAGAAGCAACCAATCATGCATAGCAAATGGCGTTTCCTTCTAAAGGTTGACTATACATGGATACTTGTTATTTCGTCCCGGAAGAAAATATAACAAAATCCGATCAACTAACTTCCATTTGCTCTTCTTAATTAGACCTCGTGAGACTGACTCAAAAGGCCTGATGGCAATTGCCTTGGTCATATGACATAGGAAATACTCTTCTGAAATGCATGTCAACGGTGAATTTTTAGCTGATACTGAAGTCGAATGGAAGTGGTCTATTTCATTCTGATGTTACAATCACCTTTTCTTAACGGACCGGGCTCACGACAATGGCCATGTTGAAAAGTGTTTGAGTATCGTAGATCTGTTGAAAGTATATGTGGGTAAGAAATCACTTCACGTAGCGTACGGATCAAGGGGACACGAAAGGCAGGAAAGACCCGTTCATTTGTATGAGGACTTTCCAGCTCACTCACAACCAGTAGCTCAGTTCAATGCAACGCTCACATACCTCTCATTTCAGTGGTATCAAAAATTGTGTCTTATCACTACATATCGACATTCTTCTTATCGATTCATTATTATAACACAGAGGTGGGTGCTCTAGCCCTGCTAGAATTTACCAAATTATGTTACATACACGAGAGTGTTAGCAGCTATTACCATATATCGGAAATTAGGTCATACGTTTCTATGACATAGTGATTAGAAGCTGTCAGCGCCCAACTTTGCAGAATTGTACTAGGACCCTTATAAACAGAGCTACACTTTTTCTTTCGTGTGATAGATACTCTTCTCCTAGGACAAATACATCCTTATTTTAGAAGCCTAGTGCTTTAAGGACATTAAAAAAGTTACCATTCATGATTAATCTTCCCACTAAAAGTTATACATAAAATAAGCGACGAGGTATTACAGAAATGCCTACGCTATGAGTTGGCGACATCCTTAATTACCATACTCCCTCTTGCCCATTACTCTGAAGTCTAGCGAGCGAACATTGAAAGCCTAGTAAACAGAACCAGGACATATGGAACTTATCACGATGGCCGAAAATTCCCTAAGTTAATCTCTAAGTCGCCCTTTAGTGTCTTGCTATTTCCCCTGCTATGTCACCCAGAGGAGGATAGGAAGTATTATCAACATTGTGTCATTCTCTGATCAGTGCCTAAGATATCTATAAAGACCATGTTCGCAGTAGCGTGAATCGCGATTTCCTCCGAATTACTCTATATTTTGATAACCGCCTAGCAATGTGACGTATCCGGAAGGTATAAAAGAATATGAACGGGGCCTAGTAAGAGACAAGAACAATCGATGACAGTTGCTCAGATCAGACGAACAACTAACGTTCTTTGATGTGGACTCCATAAATACCAAGTCTCAACTGCCACGTGCAACCCACGGCGGGCTATACATGATAAATTATGGAGAATAAGGCTCAATCGCCAGTGATAGGAAGTAATATAAGCACGTGGCTAGTCCTTGGAAAGCACTTGGCAAATCGTCAAGACTTCCTTCGGGCAAAGGCTCGTTCGTGGGTCGTGGTTGTGACGAATTAGGAACTTGTGGCTAAGATAGCACACACTTCTCTAAGAGTAAACCAGTGCTGTTATCACCAGCCACTGACTTAGTTCGTAACCTACCTATGTCAACATGGTTCTCTAACATTTGACTAAAACTGGCCTTATAAACTTCGGCGGCTGGTACAAGCACGTGTACCAGGATCATACTCAGCGTGGAACGAGGGAGAAACTCCCTACATAACGTGCTAGAATTGTAGGGTAATACCCACAATTGTGCCTTTCTGTATAGTTAGTCCTACATCATGCAAGCAACTAAACATCTACGTGGCCCGCCTAGTTAGCCACCGTTATTAATGAGGCCATATGGTATCAGCAAGAGTAACTAGAGGATAGGCGACTAGCGACTTGATGAGATGTGATATATTGGTAATATCAATGATTCCGATTGTCTTAGTTACTCATTTTCAGAAAATATTAACATCCTCCATATGGCTGGTCTCCTATTGCTGTGACCTGACTCAAGGTAAGTTGCTGAGAGGTGGTGGCTATATATTGAGTTGATTTTTTATCGTCGCTGCGGACTGCCAGTTTGTACATGATACAGTAAGGGGCTACCACTCTGTTGAGGCAAATCCGGTCTTTGTTAAAAAAAAATTCGATCCGGAGGATTGACAATCCGATGTTACATTCAATTGAAGTGTTCAATGATGAACAAACCTCGAGCTCTCTGTGGATATTATGCCATTTGTTTTACGTAAAGACAAAATGTCCAAGGGAGTTGTCTATATGTACACAAACGTTTTTCGACATGGTCGTTCTAATCTAACTGCAACTTGTCTAGGGTCTCCCCACCGGAGGAAGTTTTCTACACGTAAGCATCTTGATTGTTGCTGCCGTAGCCTCTTGACTAGAGCGCCACACGTATGACTACGCAAGCCTAGGCTGTCATCATCTACATGTGGGCCGAATCCTTACCATTAACGCTTTGGAGGATTCGCTCGAGGCGTTCAGGTGTGGCTGCGGCAATGTTTTGTCCTAAGGTTAGCGCTCTTTCATCAAAGATATAGAGTTTAGTCAAGCTGTGGGTACAAACGTGGCGGATGGGCCGTTGCATACATGAGACGATCCTCGCCTAATCAGATCACCGAGCCTGAAAGCCATGACGGGCCGTAACGGTCGGAACCGGCACATCTCCAATACCCCTGACATTTGCCGGAGTCTGAAGTAAGTAAGTACATGTAGGATGTAAGAGCGAGCAGTCCTTAAACCCTTTGTTTCCTCTAAACAGAATAGAGAGTCTGACAGGGCGAACGGAAACGAGAAACATGGGATGGTGGTTGGCTCAGGTGGTCTGCTTAATTCTGCAGCAAGTCCACTCTTAGTATGCTTAGTCCATCAACGAGACCAATTGTCTAAATCGCGCGTATGGAGGAACATCACAACATTTATCGTTATCCTTGGCGTTGTCGCCTCGAACCTTGCTTTCCATTCCCATTCTTCCCTTCCTCTCCGTGCTGTCTTCGTAATCAGGACAGAACTTGGGAATGATCTCAAACAAGCTACTCCACGGGCGGAATGCGGGGAGATATTCTACACTACATCCATGTACTGACTAGGGTTTGAAGAGTGTGCGTAGACATGACGGAAAAGTTTCCGTTACGGGGCCAAGGCGGTGCCACCCGTTTACTCGAACCCCGGTCTCGCCTGGTGTGCCCTGGTGTGTCCTGGCCTGGCCTAGACTACTCCTAGTATTTGATCGGCCGGCGTCTACTTGGTTGGGGTTTCCTGGCTCGTGGCAAAACACTCTTATTCTTTCTGGGCCTAAGTAATAACGCACAATGACGCTAAATAATAAGATATCGCGACAAACGCTGGCCTAGTGTAGGCAGATTTCCCATTCTCCTCCGCCTGGCATCTGGCATCTGGGGATGGATTCCAAATCTTCCGTGAAATACCCATCTGCACTTCCTCGAGTAAAATTTCCGTTTTGGGACCAAAAATGTCTCCGTTGAGATAGGTCATTACATGTCACGCAATGTAGTATGCATGGGAGGAGACGGAGAGTGAGTGATCTCATCACGTAGGTCTTGTATGGTACACTTTACGGGCCACAGCATATGCAGAATCTGTCCTACATGGACTATATTCAGAAAACGCAGCAAGTAGTTGTTGAAATATAAGTAAATAAGCAACACCAGTGCCTACTTACGTATCTACGTATGGGCTGTTGTACGAAGTCGGAGGCAGGTATTCAGCTCGAGTTAGAGTTAGGCACGGCGCAGATAGCCGTGACCCGCATCTTGCCATGTGTGGCATCGGGACATCTGCTCCATCCATGTGCGGTTTGCGGGACAAGGCATTGTCGTTCACGATCTACTGTAGGTACTGTAGGCTAGATTCCACAGCGAAGTAACTCGAGTAGGTAAACTACACCGGCACCAAGACCCTACATGTAAGACATGCCCCTGCTCGGATACACAAGTCTGTTCTACCTACTGTATGTACTCACTCGGTAATAGGTGCCATACAGTATCGTACTGTACAAGAATGTATCTCGACACTTGCGTGAGTAGGCAAAGAGAGTAAGAGTGGGCGGCTCTTGGCGAGAAGTTCCTCCGATCTTATTTATGCGCGCTGCGTATCTGATAGGCTGCATGCTGGCTCATCCTAGGGTCTACACACGACGTCTGCCACGCGCTTCATCGGCTTCAGCTTGCTACGGTAGCATTGGACCCCCCGTACAATGCTACACAAAGCACGAGGTTCGATGTTGTCCATGTGGGTTTTCACTACTGTAGGTCACCACATTCCGAGTGGACTGAGTGCTCTTTGCTCGCTGTTGTATCTCTCCTGCATCTACATGCAGCAGGATTTGATACAGGCCACATGATTGTCAGGCAGCCCTGAACTGCAACCTGCAGACAAGTCCAGTCTCTGTATGAGCCTGTATTGTATGTGGTGTATAAGCCTGCAGACAGGCCAATTTGACTCCTTCCAACCCGTTCCAACCCCTTCAACCCCTTCAACCCCCTCTCTAGCCACCACAGAGACACCGGCGGACCAGGCATATAAGGCCGCTTGGCGTGAGGCTGAATAGCGGCCCGCGTCCACACTACTCATAATCGAGCCTAGCGTACTCTGGAGATAGGTGACTTATGCCTCGGCTGACAGGTCCGAAGCCATATTTCTATTGTTTTCATCCGCTGTGGCGTCCTCCGAATGAGTTTAGCTACCGTAGCCTGCGCCTGCATGCCATTCTTGAGGCGCCTGCGAATCTGTGCAAGTAGTGCTAGCATCGAGTCTTCCTCCGTCCCCAAGCCAGCCAACCTGCCGAATACGTCAATAATCGGTGTGCAGGCTAGGGGTTATATCTGCAGCTCGACCGTTGAGCTGAAAGCCTAAACGAGAGGGGGGTTTTCTGCCCACACTAAGAAGATAGCAAACGCAAGGGGATGTCAGTCCAAGAATGTCCGGCTCTGTAGGTTAACTACTTCAGTAGCAAATCTAACCTGAACCAGAGCCTTCTTAGCGAGGGTGTTCCACCCCATCTCGAGAAAACACCTACAGTAGGCATAGCTGTTATTGGAGTGGTTGATCGTGCTGACCCCTGGCGTGAGCTAAATCGGACGACGAGACGGGCAGGGACCAAACACCCCGGTTCCATCACACACATACCACACATACCACACATACCTACCACACATACAGTACACCACTACTGCCAGGCGATGCCGTGACTAAACAGCAACCCACAGCCGTAGTGCGGTTATGGGAAGGGGGTGGGCTTGTAAGATACCCATCACTTGCAGATTGTGGCTGAAAACACGGCAGGTAGCCTGACGGATTACCTGCATCGATTACACTCCACGATTTCCGCCAGGATTTCAAAATAGGGTCTTGGGACAGAGGACGACTACGCTACCTACATCTGCCGACGTTAATCCTCTGTTTTACACAAATGCAGGATGGCGCCACTGCGGTCATCAACAAGTGCCTTGCTTAACTTTTCCAATGCTGGTCCTTGGCTTCTCCTTAAGTCTTCCTCGTCGTTAATAGACTACTTATACTCGGCTCTGGCTTGACAGAGTCACTGCATAGTCCAGCCGCAACTAGATTTGCCATTCACTCTTCAATCATCCCACAATGACTGGACGACAAGCAACAAGAACACGGCAGAAGTACAAGGACAGTTGTACTCACTGTGCTGGGGCTAAGGTCAGGTGCAGCAAAGAAAAGCCGCGATGTACGCGGTGCAATGAACGAGGCCTTGAATGCTCATACGGCCTTTCGTATCGCTATGGACGTCTTCCAGCTCGTGCCAAACTCAGTGCTGCTGGCTTCATCGACCAGGCGGCCATGAAAAATCCGTCTGCGCCCCGAGAGCTCATCCCCAGTGGTTCCAGGACGCCTTCTCCGACTTCAGAGCCGACCGCAATGCAGATGTCTTGGCTTAGTGAATCGAATATGCACATGCTGAACGCTAATACATCGACTATCAACGGATTTACCAACGTGAGCTACCACGACCCTCATACTCCCAACAACTTCATGGGGCAGACCTATGACACAACCACTGCGCCGTTGGCGCCCATTGCCGCCCAGGCTTATCAAACCCTTACTCCCACTTCAGATCCGATTACCACAGTAGCCACCTTCAACACTCTAAATTACATCCCATGCTTAGATTCATTAAATCACCAAGCCCCCAGGCGACATCATTCAAGGAGCGTTTCGAGTGCGTCGAGTATGCCCTCGGGTTACGATTATAATACTAGCACGTTCCCTAACACCTCACCCGTGGCTTTCGGCACCCCGCCAGAAACGCCAAGAGCGCGGCCTGTCCAAAATTATACTCCTAATATGCAACACGACTGCCTTTCGCAGGCTGCTGCTACGTTATTATCCCTGCGTCATGATCCAACATCTGGGCAAGGCAAAAACCAAGAGATGATGGACTATATTCTTCAGATGATCGAGTGCGATTGCTTTGCCCATGACAGCCACGTGCGGATGTTCGTGATACTTATTGGTTTCGAGATCATGGACAGGTACTCCAAAACGACGCAAGATGAAATGGCACTAGCCAGCACTGAAGGGATTCTCGAGGAATTACAGGTGGTGTTGAAGTTGATTGAGCGGTTGCTGAGACGTCTGAGAGAGACTGGGACTGGCGACTACGCCCGGGGTCTAGCACCTTCATTTGCAGTCTTCGGCCAGCTCGAAGCTGATTTACGCAAGCATTTACGGGGCATTTCGCACAACACAGTCGGCGTCCTTCGGAGAGTCTGAGCAAGAGTCCATGATAGCATTGGCGTTGGGGATTTGTAAATTAGTTGGTCGTGGTTCGTGATTTCATGTACAGTACTTTCATATAGTCGCAAAGCGAGTTTCCAGAAGCGGTGGTGTATTTGATAATGGGATTCCGGCGTGGGTTATCGAGTGGTAGGCAAGAGAGATACCAGGAGCAAACAATAGACTAATGCAGACGTTTCAACCATCAAGACGCCAAAACGCATGATTCGTGTGAATGAGTGGATGTGTGGGAGTGGACAAGGCCTTCCAAATCGGATCCCTCTGTCCCGGATGTGGCTCAAGCTACTATTCGATCTACCGTTAGAACTACTAGAGCTGGCATGTTCGACACGTGTCTTATGTGCCGGGGCCAATCCCCTTGTCAAGGCAGAGGCGGCGTCTGGGTTTCTGACATGTTCTAGCTGTTTGGCTTAGTGGCGTACCCCATCTTATCACCTGCCCCAGACCTCCCACATTCGTCCATCCACAGTCCCCCTGCGTTAGAAGAAACCTGCTTAAAGCAATATATTTGCGTTGTGTATACAAGACTGGGTTACCGAGTTCGACACCTGTACGTTGATCCTTCAGACTGAAAGGGCTGATCGACCACCCCGGTTGTGCAATCAGACTCCTATACCCCTCGAAAACACTACCGACACCGGCTCACGGAGGCTATTGATCCTGCGCCACTATGAAGGTGATAGGCAGTGGTAGATCCCGGCTGTGAATCACTATGTCCCGCCATGTTACGTGTGAAAAGGGCAATTTAGTCGATGCTACCTGATACAGCCAAAGGTGAGGTCAATGTCTATGAATAGAAAGACACGATGATACTCTGGCCCCGGAAATATTGCTACTACATGATGCGATACACCTGCAATCCACCTCCCGGTAATTTCCACTCTCTCAGCTCTCATTCGTGTTGCAGACCTCATACCCATCTAGATGATGATGAGGCAGACATGCAAGACAATGCAAGTCATTTTCGCCATGTAGACACAAGGGGAAAGGATTGACAACTTGAAGTCCTCAACGAATATCTGCGCACAAGGTTTTATCAGAAATCGCCCCAGTGAGAGACGTCATTGTAATATACGATCAGACAGTATAGTACAGACGTGGGTGAGGTTCCAACATAAGCAAGAATATAATCCCTATAACTTTCCTCCGTAGGGTCGTGCCACTAGAAAGCTGGGATACTTCTCGCCTTCTGCCTGCAGCCTCACCGCTCGGTATAGCTCTCTTCCTCATTTACACATAGACGAAGGCTGTAAAGTGGCTCCCTACACGTTGGACAGGTAAGGCGAACAAGAAGCGAAATGAGAACTCTATTCTCAGCTGCTTGGATGGTAGGGTAAACCCATATTACATGTGGAGTACGGTATGTGCAAGACAGTTTTGACCAGTAGAACTTAGCCGACCCTTACGATGCAGTAAGCCAGATCTGCAGGGCGAGCTACTGTGTATTGTTCCGTTTAATGCAGCTACATGCCTCACCTGATACAACTGTGTACCTTCTCTTTACATGGTGATATCCCCTCCCGTAGATTCTCAGGTCGTGTTCGCCATGGCTATTTTGACTCTAATATCTCTCCCACCACACCACCTCCAACCTTCCCAAAATGCGCTGTTAGAAACAATCTTTGGAGGCTGTGATATGCGCCAAGATCTAGATGATCTCATGCCCTCATTGTTTGTCGCGGAATCTGCGAGTATCCTCTTGTCTATTTTGGCATGCCTGGCCCTTCCGCCGGCAAAATGGCATCCGCAAATCTCAGGGGTTTCTTGGGCAGAATCTCCGGGCTGGCTGCGGTGGTCGTTCGGTTTCTGGTGGTTTCTGGGGGTTGGGGTTCACTTGGTGTGTAGGGAGAACAAAGTCAGCGCTGCGGAAACAATACCGCGAATCTAGACTTAGGCATCATTATGTGCCTTTGGAGAAGGATTTGAGACTCGCATAAGACAAGGGAGGTCAAGGACTAGGCCACAGTACTATGGCTAGTAGTGGCTTGATGTGGAACAATTTGATATACGTAAGTTTAGCTATGCTCTGCAACGAGACGTCGGGCTACATTTCAACAGGTCTCTGGGAGGTCGAAACGGCTTTGATATCCGAACTTGAGGTTTGGGGTATTCCGATACCTAGGCCAAATAGTATACAACTTTCTGTTCCCTATTTTGCAATGGGTAAGCTTGTGGTGATACCGCGAACAATACAAATGATGATCTGGGAGGCATAGCATATGGCGTAGACATACAGAATGAATGTATTTTGTCATGCGGAACTGTAAGTGGCCGAATATTTGCAAGAGCTTGTCCAGAAACCTATCAGTACAAGCTTATGATAGCCGTGCAACATAAGACGGACCATTGTGATAGTGATTATAACGATTAGGCAACATCGATAATCGGAAATAAGCCACGCATAGGCCATTTATCCGGCTGCTATATTGTCAGGGGTCTCAGGGCAGAGGAACAAAGAGATGATTACATTGTATATAGTCAGAGAAGTCTGAATACCTTCAGACTTCTGACCTTTTAGACCTTGTGCCACAATGAGTCTTACTGTATACCTTGTACAGCCCTTCTGACATATATAATAATCCATACATTACTTACCTGTACGCTATGTCGAGCATTCTCTCTATTCCTCTACTTCAAGGTCACCAATCCCGAGTAGAGAAGTAAATAGCTTCTTGTTGTGGAGTGTGAGTTTCAGTGTCCTTAGGTTCTCACACAGTCACTAGTTGTATGTATTCTCTTCTTGAACCAAAGTATAACGATTCTCGACTCAATGAAATTCTCTGTTAAAAAAAATCGCTACCACGAAGCTTAGAGCTGCAACTTTTTTCTCGGTGAATGGTCCTTCACATCAGATAGCCTTCGTAGATATAGATTCCAAGTCTGGCAATGAATTTTACTCCTCTCTCCAATAAGGGATTTCCTGAGGGTCGTATGAGAACCCAAATGATGGCAAGTAACTACACTTTAATGGGATAAGCCCCATATGTATTGAGGCATATACCGGTAATAGAAACACACGCACTTAGTCTCATTGGTGGGTTACGATGTTCATAGGAGAGCCGTATTTCACAGGATTTCCACTCCTCTGAGTAACGTTACCTAGCAAAGCCCTCAATGACATTATTTTGATATGATCGTACCGTTGTTACCTTACTATTTGTAAAGTGAGCCTCCAAGACAACAAAGCAATTGACCTATGGTATACCATTTCCTTCAAGTCTAATTTGACCCCGTTGATATGTCGTAAGTACGTCTTCATAGAGACCCAAGGCAATGAATGTGTATGGAAGATGTATATGTCCAGTGAAATGTCAACGACTCGAATGTCTTGCAAATCGTACTATATTAGTTAGTTTAATAAGGGCAGAGGTCCAGACTTGAAATTGATGCTATTCGCAATATAATGATCTATTGGGGCTGCAAAAGTTCTTGGTCAATCAGATTTATTTCCAACCTTGGTGGCTTGACCTTGACTCTATATACAATCTGACTGGTAGCCTAGATCTCCTTGTTTTTTTTTTCTCTTAATGAAGCAAAATATATATGAGCTTATTCTCAATCTTGCCTGTACACCTCTCGAAAGTCATGACCGGACTGCAATGACGCCCATAGACCGTAGGCGACCTGCATGTTTAGCTGTATGCGCGTGTAATTAACAGCTAGACTCAACGTGGTCTCTGGAGTCATATATGTGTAGCCATGATGTGGCTAGATCCTACAAGCCTAGTATAACTATAAAGAAAGGTGAATGTCGAACGAAGATACAGAGGAGTACCGTAAATACCGCAATTATATGTGTCCAGCATCAACGCATGAGGTAATGAGATCTCTTCATCACGGGACCGGATGCGCATCTTTTTTATTTTTTATTTTATTTTTTAAGGACAGGTCCATCATGGTAACGCAAGTCCGTTGTCCCGACGTCGCCCAATAGACAGGTTAAGATAGATGATCCACACTCGGCCTAGATCAATGTGCATTCTTACTTTTCTCGGAGTTACGTTTTCGGATATGATGTGAGCAACGATGCGATTAGGTAGGATACCATTTTGAGCCCCGCCCGAACCTACGAAGTACAATTGCGCATAGCGGAGCTTGAGACGGAAAGGAAGAAGAAAAAGAAAAATTGAAAGGTAGATAAGATAGAGCAAGTGCATCTACTGCGAATCTATTATTCTAGCCGGGAGGACATCACCAGCGCTAAACAAAGATGGGGTAAAAAGTAACTCATCCAACTAGAATAAGATAAGTCTCCCGAGCGTGAGTCGAACACGCGACCTGTGGATTTATATCCGAATGCGAATTTCAATTACAGTCCATCGCTCTACCAACTGAGCTATCAGGAGGAATATGTCGATTGCCGCAATTATACGTCATAATAACTAGCTCAACGGGTATGTACAGTAAAAGCGACCGTGCACACCCCGGCGGCCCATACCGAGCGGACTCTCGCCATAAGCTTCTTGCGAGCAGCCCCTGAATTCGCCGAATTCCCTTCAATTGAAGAACCACCCCCGTGCTGATTCCCCCGCCTGGCCGAGGACATACCGGTCGTGGGGGTAAAGGGCTTGGCTTTGTTGTTCCCGCTCACGTATCAGCCACGTTCTGGAGCGTCATTCATCCTATCGCACCTCTAAAGTAACAGCGACTCTTCTCTACCTAGATGGTGGTGTATACTGTGACATCCACTCATACCGGGCAGTCCAATGTGGAGCAGAGATCATTCTCTTCGTTCCCCAAGCGTCAAAGCAGGCTATATATGCAGTTCAAGAGCCTGAACAGGAGGCGAATTTCGAAATCCTTGATATCGCTAGAATCCAGAGAACAGAAACTTGCTGAGATGTTGCCTATTGGACAACCCTGGTCGAGGATGGGACGTAGACAGATCCGTTCCATCCCTATTGACCTTGGTCTTGTTGTATTCAATTGAACGGGTGTCCTTAGCCTTCGAGCCCTGTCGCAATGTGTCGTAGTCACGAGATTTCTAAGAGCTTCACTTCAGTGAGACCGAGACTGTCTCAATTGACCGCTGAGATCTACATATAGGCGCGTCCAGCTCGTTCGGCGCGTGTAATATCAGCTTCTTACCGACGTCTTTCCAGTCGCTAATCAGTACTACCAGATAGCTGGAACACTTTAATCCCAGCATCCATATCAAAATGGTGATGCGCCCACTTATCTGTCGTGGGGTATTGTACCATCACATGGGGTGATCATCCCATATGGCGATACCAATACCTCAGAGGCCCCGACTTTCAGCGCCATCTTCCTTCGCGATATATATGATGACGTGCTAATTAGAAAAATACGTTAGCCAAGCCCAATGGCCTCGTCCGAAGCGTCTGTTTCATTAACATCATTGCTCTGCAAGGCGGAAGGCGGCAGATGGACGTGCATGGCGTGCTCCTTGGCCCTATTCACATTCGGAAGTTGATATAGTCATCCCCTGGCGAGAATATCAAGCACGCAATCTCGCAGCTTGGCGCATTCTCATGTCTATCTCGTATCAATCTTGTTATCTCTTGTCTCATACTTCCGCGGGGGGGGGGGGGGGGGGGGGGGGGGGGGGGGGGGGGGGGGGGGGGGGGGGGGGCCGGGGGGGGC